>NC_039264.1:14766599-14899918 GCF_003368295.1 Carassius auratus
GCTCCAAACAGTTCCCGGGAGCTTTGCTTAGAGCCCGCTGCTGCCGCAGAATGTTTTAACATTGTTATGTCCAGTGTCAATGCAGCGAAACCAGACTGTAAACTCCTTGAAACCACTGTTCACTGTCTTCCAGAAGGACTTTACCCAGACTCAGCTGTTAACAGCATTAACAACAGCCATGCTGTGGGAGGTTAGCTCCTCCAATGACAGCCTAACCACGAGTAAAACTCCACCGTACATGATACCCTTAAGCCTTGTGTTAACTGTGCTGTCTTACGCCTCACCATGCCAGCTGACCTGCTACAAATACACCTGGCCAACCTCTCTGAATAGCGCCTTCCTACGGCACGTAAACCCCAAACAGAGAGAAGTGAACGTGCTCCTGAACCAACTCATCAGCGAGTCAAACCAAGTCTACAGACCTAAAGACAATTGTCAGTGTCAGATGTGGAAGAGCAACACCCACACCAAAACACACATTACAAATGTGGTGGCCTACCACGACACGACACACAGCTGTACCTGGCCCAAACATGCACATGTGTACTTTAACCAAAGACATTCATTATCTCTGCCTTAGCAAACCCTTCCTCAGACACAACTCTGAAGAATCTGCGAGCTGCAACCCTGGTCAGCTATACGCGCTGCCTGCCGAAGCCAAGCCTCGTACACAAGTCACAGAAACGCAAGCAGAGATTGTGGGTAACAGATGGCTCATCAACACTCCTGTGCGCTCAGCTACGGCTGACCTACGACCAGCATGACACCGCCACCCGTGCCAACCTGCTGGACCAAGTACTGAAAGGTACCACCCAACACACTGACATTACTCCTGTCGACACAGCCCTCCAAGCACAGCCTCGACAGCCGTTTGAACCAGTCATCTGCGGTCCGAGCCTGGACTGCTCCCGACACTGCATGGTGCATCTCCACCGTCATTGGTCCCGCCCTGACTCTTGGCGTGACCTTCATCCTATACAGGATACTCAACGGATGCAAACCTCTACAGCCAAACTCATGACAACTGTGGCTGGAGGTCTCCGATGGAATCCCCGGAAAAGGGACGCAAAGTCAAAGACAATACCGAACCTCACCAAGCTGAATCCTCAGCTTCAGGAACCACCTGTCATCATGACCCACCTGCTGCATGACATCACGATTCACCTGTCATCTGCCCATCCTGATGATAGCCGTCCGATGATGTCCACACAGGGACTTCATCTGACGAAAGGGGGAAGTGTGTAACGGATATGCAGATCATCGATTCATGTGTTTAATTCAGATTTTCCAAATGAAACTCTTTTTGCACCAAGTGCCTGCCTGGCGCCAGCCTGGCTGGACTTAAATTATTTACGATGCCCATGCGAGCTTCAAAGAAGAAACGAAAACCCCCAACCCAAATTCCTCCAACACACTGGAGACAAAGGAAACCTTTCGTATAAGTTCCTTACTTTCATTTTATTATTAATATGTATTTTAATTATGTTTATGGATTGCATAAAATGGTTAATCCTTGTTATGTGAAGAGTATAAGTTGCAAGCTCATACTTTAGGAAATGTCTCTCCTCACTTTAACCTTCTCAAAGAGAGCCATGTTTCTGCAACCCCCACTTTTGCAGGTTGTAAAAGTTTACGACCACACAGGACAGGAGAGAAGCCAAATCACTGGCTTCTTTTGAACAATGCATTCTATGGAATGTATTCATTAACTTTCTGTTTTTATGTTTTATAAATGTATTACGTATTCCCTTTTGGTACATTTAGATGTTTCCCAACATCTGCAGTGTTATCATGTGTTAAGCAAATCTTTAAATGTTTAATTCTACATTTGAATGTAACTTCATGTTTTGATCACAGACCCATTTATCTAGAGCAAAGTAATGAAATATGTATGTTACCTGAATTACAAACTTGTTAGAATAATCCCTGGAATTTGGACAAGCCCTAGATCTCCGGGGGGGGGGGGCTGTCTTCACAGAGACAAAGGAACTTTTCCCTCCGTTTCAGATCGCGGACTTTCATTGGCTGTTTACGCGAAAAAGGGGCGTGAACCATTTCAAGCCATAAGAACGACCGAACAAGGTCCGCCTCGTTCTCTTCTTGCTCTTTTTCCTCTTCTCCGTTCTCGGACACGCTGCTCTCCAACGTTGCTTTGCTCATAGCGCAAACCCCCTCAGCACAGGGGCTGAGTAAAAAAAGCCATTTTAATGGCTCTTTTAGAAGCTTTCGTTTCGTTCGTTTCTTTTCTTTACTAAGTTTATTCAACTATTCGCCTCTCCACGCAAGGAAGACGAAATCTGGGACATTGTTTGTTGAACCTTTCAAATACCGCGCGAGGACAGAACAAAGGACCACGTGCTCCACGCTCACGCAAAGATCCAGCGAAGCGTGCACGCGCGTCACATGGCCTCCGGCACACACACGCTGTTTTCAAAAGGACAAGCGCACAAAGCGTCACATTGGACACTCTGCAAGTATCACTTTCTCTATGGAGGTTTAAATGCTGCTTTAAAGTGTTGTTATGATCTGATTTGTTGTTGGCTTCCAAAAGTTACTGACTATGATTTTCATACCTGAGCTCCTTATGTGATCTCATTCTATTTTCTCTCCCTCTCTCTCTCTCTCTCTTTTATTTGGATTCGTAATGTCTTGTATAAAGCTTACGGTTTGTATTGTCGTACGCATATTTACTCTGTGTGATTTGTAGTTTGATGTATTACTAGTTTAATTATTAAAAACCCATATACTGACGATTGGCTTGGACTCCACCCCACTCACATTACGAGTCACTGAGATGTCTGATCTATAGCTACAAGCTCTAAATTTAGAAACTAAATTTATCATAAGGATAGGATAATATTTTCATGGCCAGAGAATACTTTTCCTTGAATTATAAGGCGTGATAACTTTATTGAAAATTGATAGGTCTACAGTGGTTTGCTGGACATACCACGGTTTGATTTGCAGTAATTTACAGTAAGAGATATCACAATAATTGATATGAAGAATGTAATATTGACATATTAATGAGTAAGTTACAGTGCCCTGTGATTATTTATTGTTATAGGCAATTGAGCTATTTTTCATAATCAAATTTAATGTAACTGTCATCTGAGATATAAATTAATCATTCCTGATTAATTATTCAAATTCCCTATATATCATTTGAGTTAATTATTCTGTAAGACTCATTGTTGTTACATTATGGTGGAGAAACGCGGGCATTTCAAACTTCGTTTTGTGAGCAATCAATCTATGTATATGGTTTTTAATAATTTCTGCACATGCGCTATGAAATTATGTAATGTTACTTGTGAGATAAGTCGCAAGACGCGAACTCACTGAACTGACTGAGGCAAAAAGCTGGTCAGTCAACGCGCTAGGTATTTGTAGAAACTTAACAGTACAGTCACTGTTATTTTTGATGAAAGTAAACTGCAGTATAATGTTAAAAGTATCCTGTTAAGAAAGACCAAAATCTTTTTACAGTGAAAACATTTTAATATGAATAATTAAAAGATAAAGAAATCTTTTAATAGTTGCAACATGTAAATCTGAACCTGAGCGATGTTCCTCTGATTCAGTTAAAAAGGCATTGCTTATTGAATTCGTGGTAAACCACAATAATATTCAAAAATAAAACGATAAAAACTCCTGGTCTAAAATTGGCTTAGCTACCCGATTTTTAAACCTAAAACATTTAAATCATAAGTGCTATTTTGATAAATGTTTATTGGAGTCAACAGTTGGAAAATTCCTGTTTTTATTACAGTTGTGTTTTGGAAGTGAACGGATCCTTCTTCAACCTATGTTAATATAGCACCTCAGAGATTAAAACCTTTGGTTTGTTACTTGTGATTTTTGATGCAGAAAATCAGCCTGACAAACGATCAGATAATTTCTAAGTCATATTGAAATTGTAGTTCCGCTATCTAAACACCAGAGGGAACGTGTGGGTTAGAAATTACAGGGTACACCCTGCTTTCTGATTCCAGCTTGCATGAGTGCAAAGCTGCCAACCTGTGGCCATTTCAGATAATGCGCTCTGATTGCTAATTTATAATCCCTTGTGATGTATTTGAATTAGATGCCTAAATTCTCGTTAAGTATTTGCATTTACAGCTTTGCTCGTGCGAATATTATTACAGGGAAACAAAAGAATGTTCTCTGCCTTTGACTGTTTACATTTACTTTGAGTTTGGTTCAAACATGATTTGAATTAAAATGTAATTGTTAATAGTGGAAATCTAGATGTGTCAGGTCAACCACTGATTGACCCACTTAGAAGGTAAGCCATCTAGTGGCAGTCTCCTGTTAAATCGACTAACAGACCTCTGTCTTTTCCATTCTGTTTTGAAATTGCATGTCCACTTTTACCCTCTTTGATTAATCTCACACTGTTTGATTAATTTCATGATCATTAATGATGACTTACAAGCTATCAATGGTTATTATAGGATATTATTCAGATTTTCCTTTTTAATTCATACATGCTTATTTTAAATTTTGATTTAAACCAGTTTTGAATTTTTAATTTGAATTAAGTTTTCTGCTCAGCAGGTTAAAGACAGAGAAGCAGTACTCCCCCCCCCCCTTGTGGTGAAAACCAGCTACTCCTTCTCACTTGTTTCATTCCTGTTTTTTTTTTTTTTTTTTTTTTTTTTGATGATTATTATTTTGCTTCTCTCTTTTGACTTAGGTTATTTTGATAATTACCATCATTATCATAATTCCTTTGTTTTGTTTTATCATGATTAGGTAAAGCTGTTACCTTTCCTCTCTACATATAGTTACTCAATTGATGTTAAACAAACCAAACCTTAATTAACTTTAAGTTTCCTTTGTTCATCCTTTGTGTATTTGATTGTAGAACTCCCTTGGTGATTGGACAGTCATCTCAGGTTTCCAGTGAGCAAGGCTGCCCGACCGGTGTTACCGATACTGGCTGCGAGTGAAACTCGGTCCCTCTTGTCTCAAGAGACATCAGCAATTTTGGCACTCCAAAGGTTGTGCTAAAAGTCACAAGCCGTGCTGTCCTGCGACACGCCAGAGTAACGGAGGACCGGGGACACTGCGGTTCAGTGTTTGGGGAGCACCGGGGAGGTTGACCAAGCCACTGGTTCCCACCTGAATGACTTCAATTCAACCAGGTGAACCCAATGTGATAAAACCCATCCACTTATTATAAACCACAGAATATTAGATATTCCCCCGGATATATTTTAAGTGTTTAACCCTTTTGCTTCTTTAAGCCACACCATATTTCTAGGTTTCCTACCCAGATAGCCCACTCACCTGTTGGCCCTATCTTAAAACCTAGCAGTAGGCTTAGGCCTCCTTATTCCCACTAACACATTGTGTTTCTATTGTTTTCATCTCATTTCAAGTGTTGTGTTTCACTTTGATCTTTTTCTACCCTCTGTTCTGTTGTGATTTGTTTCTTTCATTTCACATAGAGACAGTAACCTGGGAGCCACCAACGAAGTTAAATAGTAGAGCGACCACCAGCAGCCGGTGTCATCACACGACCCGCTAGGCTACTGCCTGTCAAATCTCCATTTCAGGTCCTTCGTTGACCCAAGTTAATTGGCTACTTAACTGTCTGACTGTTTGCATCAGTCAGCCCCAAAATTCTCATAAACGGCACAGCCCGTATGAATATAGCTCGTTAAATGTAGAACGAACTTGCATTGGTCTTTTTGTGTTTGTGTGCTGTGCTTCTCTCACCGACAGAGAATCAGGATGTTCCAGGCATCCAGTCCAGCAGTCCACGGGGGCCACCTCTCGACATGGTTGAAAGCAGTGACGACCCCCTTCCTGCCCAAGGACGCCAGTAACCTGCAGCACCCAGAGCAACTAGACGAACTGATGGCACGCGATCCAAACCAAAGCGACTACTACAGAGAGCTCGCCAGGATCTTCGGAAGCCTAGTTCACATTCTCGTCGCCCAGGCACGGCTCAGTGAACGGAGCAACATCGCGGAGGAGGCCTGGAAGGACCAGGCCCCAACCCAGAGTCATCTTGATCAGCTTCTCCTCGAGACCCAGAACCAGCGCGAGAAAGAGGACAACACAGATCCAGAGCTACAGACAGGAGTTGAAAGACTTCACAATGCCCTGCAAGATCTTCGCCTCGACACAGATCAAAGAGAACAGCTGGAGAGAGAAGCCAGAAAAGAACTCAACAAAAAACTCCAGCAAGGCGACGCTCTCCTAAAAAGAGCAGAGACTGAACTGAAAGAAAGAGACTATAAAACCTGGGCCTGCAAAACACACTTGCAAGCGGCCCGAGCTAAATTCAACAAGCTTACTCTGCAGAGAGATGAGCTCCAAGATGAACTTGACACTGTTCACACCGAACTGAGACAATCTCACAGATTACAGAGTGGCTGGATCGGAGAAACGCACACCACAAAATTTCTCCCGGGCCGCCACTCCAACCCTTTCAGCCAAGAACCCAGAGCTGGAAAAGGGGGTGTAATCTCCCTTCTAAGGAAATCACCAGCCAGCTTACAAGAACATCTGTCAACAACGGAGGGAAGAGAACCCTTCCAGAGTGTCACCAAACCCTGCACTGCTCACAGAGAACTTCACAAGCTAGCCAGAAGCATCTCTACATTCATTCCAGATCCTGCAGGAGGACATGATGTTCATGCTTCTTTACAAGCCATTGACTTTCATTTCCAAACTGTCGCCAACGTGACAGATGTGAACACATTGTACCTGTTAAAAATCACGGCCAGCCGTGATGTGCATTGCTTTCTGGATCGTCAACCAGAGACTGTCAAAGCGTACTACCAGCAACTGCTACAGACTTTGATTCTTGAATTCTCTGATCCAAACTCAGACCATGGGCTCCTTATTGCTATGGACCTCAAACAGGGCCGATTTGAAAACCCACAGACTTTCTGTAGTCAGCTACGAAACACCTACTTCGGAGCATGCAACGAACCAGGTATGGAACAGGATTTCAACTTAAAAACTCTGTTCCTCCCAAACCTACATGCCAGTTGGAGTTTTCATCTCAGAGTCCCAGCGTGTCCCCGTAACAGGACTACACAAGAGTTACGGAACTTAGCCCACAAAGCTTGCACCAAGCAAAAGACTATTTGTGAAAAGACTGTGAAAAAACCCAAAGTCTCTGTCTCTGAGCACTGCTTGGAGTTAACCCTAGATGGCGCCCTACAACACCACAGTCACAGACATTTTTACAGAGAGTCAATACCGTTCCAAGCCAGCAGAGGGCAACACAGTGCAGCCACGTCTGAGACAGCAGAGATCCTGAGGGTGCTGAAAGTGCTTCTTCACATGAAAACTCACAAGGAAGATGAGCCAAGCACCCGGAACACTGCCCGTCATCTACAGACCACAGAGCTAACTGTCACAGCACAAGGTGACAGCAACACCCAAGCTCCACAGTCAACAGCTGCACACCCTGAACGAGACAGCACAGGTCCTCACGCCAGGTACCACAAACACAAGGTACCAGAAAATGCTGTTTTGACTACCTGCCTTCGCAGCGAGCTACACAAGACCGGTCCTCACCACCCACCGATCGTCCCACCTGCCCTGATGCCAACATTCCTGGGCAGCCTTGTCAAAAAGGGGGTGGGCCGAAAAGGAGTCAACAGGGAAGACCTGATCGACACAGGATTAAACCTGACGGTGATCTCATCTTACCTTTTCAAAAGACTCCAATTTGAAGCTAAGAGACAAGATCGAACTCTTACACCTCAAACTTATGAACTGAATGTACAGGTGTACAGACAGGATGACATCCAGTTTGAACAGGTTGTTTCCATTCACCTGACATTCGTTCCGATGAGTCTAATACATCCCATGTATGTCCCACCAATGAACACTCATACATTGCTCATCGACAAAGACCTGCTAGAACACTTTGACCCTTTTCTGTACTTCAAACAGCTAAAAGACTTTGCTCAAGTGCGAGAACCTCTTTCTCTCCAGCCTCACAGGTTGCTAGAGCCAGACTGTCAGGTCGCAGAGGTCACGGGAACTCCCACAGAGCCAGACGGTCAGGTCACAGAGGTCACGGGAACCCCAGCAGCCAGCCATGAGTACAACGCCCTAACAACAGGCCCAAGTTCAAGCCTCTGTACCTTAGTCAACAAACAGGGTACGGTGGTACCAGCTTACACCAAAGGGGTCGCTGTTCGGCTCAACCTGCAAGGTGGTCAAACCTTACACCACACGCTGGGTTACTTCCAATCCTCACCTGAATGTGTGGAACTCGGACTCACACTTGCAAACAACAAGCATGTCAAACACCAACACCTGTTCCAGCAATGTGATAACATAACAAAAACACACAATGTGATCGTGTACTGGAAGAAGGTAAAAGGACACTCGAAGTTACCAAGTCTAGACGAGGACTTTAAAGATCACACTGACACCCTTGCCAAAACTGGCACACTAAACAACATTCTGTGGTCACTCCCAACCCACCCACCCACATTCAAGGTTGAAGTGATTACACACAGCACAAGAACTTTACTAGCTAAACTGCCTACCTCAGAATCGCTTACGCAGGCTCCGTTGTCTACACAGACCAACATAGCGGACATGCGGGCTTCTGAAACCTTGATAATGACTTTGCATTACCACTTCTCAGACCCCTCCATCCACCCTGGCAACCAGTCTACAGTCACTGACAACCAAAGCCCCAGACCACTGCATGATACACAAACCATGCTGCGTGCACAGAACAATATTGTGGGTTGTGCACCATCTGACATCACAATGCCAGGGCGTGTAATGCCACGGAGCAAAAGGGGGATAAGGCCAATATATTTCCATGACGCAGCATGTGCTGCACCACGCAGCACCAGAGCCACTGACAAAACACTGAAGCAAGCGTCATGCCAGCAGCAAGATGTGGCAAAACATGGGCGAGGGCGAGCTAAACCCAGTCACCGCCCACGAAGCAAAGAGACTGTCCTGTCCAACCAAAGACAGGCCTTGTTTGTTTCTTTCTCCCCTTTCTCTCTCTCTCTCCCTATTATCTGTACCAGGATGCTGCTGTGGTTTGCCGTGCCGTGCTGTCAGCCAAAGAGAGGACAGCTACCACCGAGAAAACCGCTGAGACTCCTGACTACCGATGACAGGGCACACTACCCCAGCACTGTAACCGAATACAGCTGTACAAGGTTCCGATGGAGAGAGGACTCCCTCACTCACACTGAGGCCGATGTCAAACACCTGTTTAGCCAATATGAGAAAGTGACGGTTACACAAATGGAGTTAGGTGGACACCACCACCGCTCCAAACAGTTCCCGGGAGCTTTGCTTAGAGCCGCTGCTGCCGCCAGAATGTTTAACATTGTTATGTCCAGTGTCAATGCAGCGAACCAGACTGTAAACTCCTTGAAACCACTGTTCACTGTCTTCCAGAAGGACTTTACCCAGACTCAGCTGTTAACAGCATTAACAACAGCCATGCTGTGGGAGGTTAGCTCCTCCAATGACAGCCTAACCACGAGTAAAACTCCACCGTACATGATACCCTTAAGCCTTGTGTTAACTGTGCTGTCTTACGCCATCACCATGCCAGCTGACCTGCTACAAATACACCTGGCCAACTCTCTGAATAGCGCCTTCCTACGGCACGTAAACCCCAAACAGAGAGAAGTGAACGTGCTCCTGAACCAACTCATCAGCGAGTCAAACCAAGTCTACAGACCTAAAGACATTGTCAGTGTCAGGATGTGGAAGAGCAACACCCACACCAAAACACACATTACAAATGTGGTGGCCTACCACGACACGACACACAGCTGTACCTGGCCCCAAACATGCACATGTGTACTTTAACCAAAGACATTCATTATCTCTGCCTTAGCAAACCCTTCCTCAGACACAACTCTGAAAGAATCTGCGAGCTGCAACCCTGGGTCAGCTATACGCGCTGCCCTGCCGAAGCCAAGCCTCGTACACAAGTCACAGAAACGCAAGCAGAGATTGTGGGTAACAGATGGCTCATCAACACTCCTGTGCGCTCAGCTACGCTGACCTACGACCAGCATGACACCGCCACCCGTGCCAACCTGCTGGACCAAGTACTGAAAGGTACCACCCAACACACTGACATTACTCCTGTCGACACAGCCCTCCAAGCACAGCCTCGACAGCCCGTTCTGAACCAGTCATCTGCGGTCCGAGCCTGGACTGCTCCCGACACTGCATGGTGCATCTCCACCGTCATTGGTCCCGCCCTGACTCTTGGCGTGACCTTCATCCTATACAGGATACTCAACGGATGCAAACCTCTACAGCCAAACTCATGACAACTGTGGCTGGAGGTCTCCGATGGAATCCCCGGAAAAGGGACGCAAAGTCAAAGACAATACCGAACCTCACCAAGCTGAATCCTCAGCTTCAGGAACCACCTGTCATCATGACCCACCTGCTGCATGACCATCACGATTCACCTGTCATCTGCCCATCCTGATGATAGCCGTCCGATGATGTCCACACAGGGACTTCATCTGACGAAAGGGGGAAGTGTGTAACGGATATGCAGATCATCGATTCATGTGTTTAATTCAGATTTTCCAAATGAAACTCTTTTTGCACCAAGTGCCTGGCCTGGCGCCAGCCTGGCTGGACTTAAATTATTTACGATGCCCATGCGAGCTTCAAAGAAGAAACGAAAACCCCCAACCCAAATTCCTCCAACACACTGGAGACAAAGGAAACCTTTCGTATAAGTTCCTTACTTTCATTTTATTATTAATATGTATTTTAATTATGTTTATGGATTGCATAAAATGGTTAATCCTTGTTATGTGAAGAGTATAAGTTGCAAGCTCATACTTTAGGAAATGTCTCTCCTCACTTTAACCTTCTCAAAGAGAGCCATGTTTCTGCAACCCCCACTTTTGCAGGTTGTAAAAGTTTACGACCACACAGGACAGGAGAGAAGCCAAATCACTGGCTTCTTTTGAACAATGCATTCTATGGAATGTATTCATTAACTTTCTGTTTTTATGTTTTATAAATGTATTACGTATTCCCTTTTGGTACATTTAGATGTTTCCCAACATCTGCAGTGTTATCATGTGTTAAGCAAATCTTTAAATGTTTAATTCTACATTTGAATGTAACTTCATGTTTTGATCACATATATCTATTATGTTTAGTCTTGTTCTAATCGTCATGCTCTGACAGACCCATTTATCTAGAGCAAAGTAATGAAATATGTATGTTACCTGAATTACAAACTTGTTAGAATAATCCCTGGAATTTGGACAAGCCCTAGATCTCCGGGGGGGGGGGGGGGGCTGTCTTCACAGAGACAAAGGAACTTTTCCCTCCGTTTCAGATCGCGGACTTTCATTGGCTGTTTACGCGGAAAAGGGGCGTGAACCATTTCAAGCCATAAGAACGACCGAACAAGGTCCGCCTCGTTCTCTTCTTGCTCTTTTTCCTCTTCTCCGTTCTCGGACACGCTGCTCTCCAACGTTGCTTCCGCGCTCATAGCGCAAACCCCCTCAGCACAGGGGCTGAGAAAAAAAGCCATTTTAATGGCTCTTTTAGAAGCTTTCGTTTCGTTCGTTTCTTTTCTTTACTAAGTTTATTCAACTATTCGCCTCTCCACGCAAGGAAGACGAAACCTGGGACATTGTTTGTTGAACCTTTCAAATACCGCGCGAGGACAGAACAAAGGACCACGTGCTCCACGCTCACGCAAAGATCCAGCGAAGCATGCACGCGCGTCACATGGCCTCCGGCACACGCACGCGGTTTTCAAAAGGACAAGCGCACAAAGCGTCACATTGGACACTCTGCAAGTATCACTTTCTCTATGGAGGTTTAAATGCTGCTTTAAAGTGTTGTTATGATCTGATTTGTTGTTGGCTTCCAAAAGTTACTGACTATGATTTTCATACCTGAGCTCCTTATGTGATCTCATTCTATTTTCTCTCCCTCTCTCTCTCTCTCTCTCTCTCTTTTATTTGGATTCGTTATGTCTTGTATAAAGCTTACTGTTTGTATTGTCGTACGCATATTTACTCTGTGTGATTTGTAGTTTGATGTATTACTAGTTTAATTATTAAAAACCCATATACTGACGATTGGCTTGGACTCCACCCCACTCACATTACGAGTCACTGAGATGTCTGATCTATAGCTACAAGCTCTAAATTTAGAAACTAAATTTATCATAAGGATAGGATAATATTTTCATGGCCAGAGAATACTTTTCCTTGAATTAGAAGGCGTGATAACTTTATTGAAAATTGATAGGTCTACAGTGGTTTGCTGGCCATACCACGGTTTGATTTGCAGTAATTTACAGTAAGAGATATCACAATAATTGATATTAAAGAATGTAATATTGACATATTAATGAGTAAGTTACAGTGCCCTGTGATTATTTATTGTTATAGGCAATTGAGCTATTTTTCTCAATTATTCAAATTCCCTATATATCATTTGAGTTAATTATTCTGTAAGACTCATTGTTGTTACAGTACAATAGAATCACCAATAACTAGAGCACTTTAAACAGGTTCTCCTCACTCAGTGATGCACCCACTGAGAAACCTGATGAATGTTTTGATCGGAACAGAAGAGTGGTGACTACGCTGCCTCACTGTCACCCAGTTGCCCTGCTGCAGGGGCTCTGTTTCTGGATCCGAACAATGTACAGGAACTACAGAGCTAGACGCATCCAAAGCTGTATCTAGAGCATGCAATCACATGCAAATCCCTAATCTGCGACAGAGATATATAAACTGTACATGTGGCAAAAGGTGCCAATAACAATAGCAGGAGAAGCCATTACTCACCGTGCTTGATAAAATATTCTTACCAGTTGTTTGATGAACTTTTTCTGTACTTGTTTCGGAAACTCACACCGTGTGCCCTCAATACATCAAGGCTCCTCTTCAGACCCTCTTTCTCTATACAGTTGCTCCCTCTGACTTCATTACTCTGATAATAAAAAAGGGCAGATTTGGTTGACACTTCCTGCTAGCTCAGGACAAGACATAAAAAAAAAGACTGCAGCTATTTACACAAAGTGAAACTAGCATATTATCTAAGCGAAAGATTCTAAAGGATTTTCGGCAATTATCTAAAAGCACCCCAAGGTGAGATACAACTATTTGAAAATCTGGAATCTGAGGGTGCCAAAAAAAAAAAAAAAAAAAAAAAAAAAAAACCCATCTAAATATTGAGAAAATTTAGATTTTTTGAAAATATTTACAGAAAATTTCAATCAATCAGAAAATCAATCTCCAGACCTTAATCCAATTGAGAACTTGTGGGGTGATATCAAAAATGCTGTTTCTGAAGCAAAACCAAGAAATGTGAATGAACTCTAATTGCCCAATTGCACAGCCTTAAGAGCGTGCATATCATGAATGCTGGGTCTTGTTTGTTTTCTGACAATCTACTGAACCTACTGGTAACTTGTTTGCCACGTAGCAATAAAAAATATACTAAAAACCTTGATTATTCTGGTTAGTCACATTGTACTGCTATTATTTTGAACAATACTGTGTGTGTGTGTGTGTGTGTGTGTGTGTGTATGTGTATATATATATATATATATATATATATATATATATATATATATATATATATATATATATATATATATATATATATATATATATATATACATATATATAACACACACACACGTACATATATATAAAAAAGGGGTCCGATCTTAAGGTGGGAGCAAAGAAACTGCTTGCCTCTCACCGACAGAATGTGTGCGCGACTGGTGGGGGCAAAGGCGCCCCCGATTTGTCCCCAATGGAGACCCGAATGGCCTCAGTTCTCGGCCAAACCAGTGTGTGTGGCATTGTGTCTGAGAGGGAGGGAGACACAGATGTGCTGGATACAGGGGAACCAGTTAAATAACTTTATTGCTTGTGTGCTCAATTAAACTAAATAAATTACACAATTGGTTTAGTCCTTATTCTTGCAGAGTCTGAGGGAGCCCAGTGTGATGAAACTCCCAGCGCAGAGTCTGCAGGGGCTATGGAGTTTCCTGAGGTGCGTCCCGACCGTATGGCATGGCTGGAAGTGGCCGGGTGCTGATTGAGGCTGTTCTGCAGACACAGAGAGACGCCATTAATGCAATTACTGTAATTGCAGATGAGCTTAAGCAAATAAGGGTTGTGCTGGGTGACATTGCATCTACATTAAAAAAAAAAAAAAACTGAACCTTTGCACTGTTGTTCTTCACAAATGGCACATTACTTCCTGACCGAGCCTTGCTCCCGGATGATGTCCTTCTTGTTGGGGAGGGGGGTGTGGGTCAGGCTCTTCATGCTGGTGTTGTGTTTGGTCGGGAGGAACAGGGATACCATTCATCAGTGCAATGTTGTGTAAAATGGTGCACACCATGATGATCTGGGATACTTTTTTTGGTTGATATAAAATTCTACCACCCGAAGCATCAAGGCAACGCCATCTACACTTGAGGCCAACGGCTCTCTCAACTACTAAGTGCGCACGAGCGTGGGTGTCATTAAAGAGCACTTCTTCTGCGCTCTGAGGGTTTGAGAATGGGGTAAGTAGCCAGCACCTGAGTGGGTAACCGCTGTCACCTGTATAGTATAACATTATTTGTACAATAGGCTTTAACTGTTATGTAAAAACAATTATATGCATTTACTTGCCCAGAAGCCAGCCATCGCGAATGGCACCTGCCCTAAGTCGATTCCCTACACTGCTGTTTGGTAGAATAAAAGTCATGTGTAGAACCAGGCCATCGTGCCACAACATTCCTTAGAGTCAAGTTGGCGGCACATATAATTTGCACATTTATTGAATGCACATGTTTGCGATTCACAAATGAATTAATCTACATATTGAGCCCTTTAGTGCAATGTAAGTGGAGTCGATTGCGCAGATTACATATGGGAAACCGGACATTGCTACAAATTGCCTTTTGATATTGGCCTGTTCTAAAACAGTGTAAGGAAACTTTATGTATCGATTGGTCATTTGAATAATGCTCTTCAAAACTGCAGGCATTCATGAGCTTAGGGATGGCTGTGAAATTCCAGACCTATGACAAATTAATAGGAATGTTAAAAATCAAGGGTTTGCTTAAAAAAAAAAAAAAAAAAAAAAAAAGTACACTTCGTTACCGGTCACCAATTTCCCGCTGATATGTCCTGGTTGCCAAAAATCCTAAAACTGAAAATACTTGGGTTGGTACAGTTCCATGTTGTTGGTCTGTATAATGCTGGGCCAAGTTCAGCACACAGATCCAAGAGCATGGCTCTAGGAAGTCTAAAGCGGCTTATTAGTCACTCATCATCATGGGCTAGGAAATCCTCACAGTCCCTGAATACTCTTTCCCTCCGAAGTCTGCCATTGACATAGTCTTCCAGCAGTGCCAGCGCATCCAGTGTTAGGCCTACATCCATTTAAGAATGGAAGTGAAAAATTACATTTACGTACTTTCAGCATATAGTTCCTTTTATGTCTTTAAACCAAACATGCATGTATGTATGTTTAGGACCCATAATGGTGATTTAATATTATTTGTATTTTTTGTTGTAACCAGGACCTATGAGCAACTTGTAAATATTGAAATATGTCAAAGGGTTAATTCCCTTTATCCACAGTCAGTTCCTCAACTCACCATCAGTGTCGCCAAACTGCTTTGTCTTCAAAATGTGCGTACGCATGGGTCAGAGGTTGCATGTAGGTGTGCATACTTTAAATGTCAAGTTTTTCTTTATAAATCCCACGTTTTGCGCAGGAACTGGCGTACGCATGTTTTCAGCCCCGTTTTGTGCATACGCAAGCTTTATAAATGAGGCTCCAGGAAAACTAGATGAGCTCCAGATACAAATCCCAATAGGGCAGGACGATTATGGCCTATATTCAAAAACTTGATTAATTTTACCTCTATTACAATTAATGAATGATTATTTTGTTTCGGTTTTGTTTTTTTTGCCCTCATAGTTCACTGACAAGGTTTTTACTGTAAATATGACTGACTATTAAAGGTGGGATATTTTTGGGGGCGATATCTTGATATTTAAAATATATGGATTAATAGATATGGATTTTGACATCGTATATCGATATATTGTATATATTTAATTCTGATTCCACCACTTTGCTTGTTTGCCTTCTCTGTGTCCTCATTGGCATCGTCTGCAACCAGACCGGAGGCTACAGAAAAAAAAAAAAAAAAAGAAAAAAAAAAAAACACAGGACAACTGGCTCCATTATATGGAGATACCTTGGTTTTAAGGCGTCGGGCGAACAGCAGGCAGAGGTCTACTGTAAGGCCCTATGATTTCCGCAGTGAAGAAAACATGGACGGAATCCAGTTATAAAAACTGAATTTACAGTTTAACGTGTAATGTCACAGAATTTTTCATTTTTAATTATCAAAAGTAGGTCATTGCACTCATATCAAATCACGATATGGACTAATATCTGTAAATATTAAGCTGGAAAAGTCTATTTAAATATGAATCCTGCATGTTCTGCGTGTCTGTATTAATAAATAAACTAGATAGTAAATAAACTAGAAGTACGCTTCGTTTATTTACACACACGGAAGCGTGCGTGATAACTATGATTTCAGCTTCTGTTGTCTCTCTAAATGAGGACGTAAACACATGAAGAACATCTCCAGAACTGCACTGAGTCACTTCATGAACACCGTTTGATTTGAGTAAAACTAGCATGCATCACATCATAGACTGTAGTATCACATACACAGGACTGTAAAGGTACGGTAACCAATCAAAATAAAAGTCTGGTTTAGTTTAAAGACAAATATTTGCCAGAAATATATTACTATCGTTCAGCAGAATGTACATAGCCGCCTACTACTACTACTACTACTACTACTACTACTACTGAAAATAAATAAATAAATAAATATTATTAATAATAATAATAAAATTAAAAAAAAATTAAAAACACAACATTTCTTCCAGGTTATATTTTTTTTATAGTAAACCCACTTTGTTTACCAAAAAATAAAGTTTGCTTAATTCAATAATTAAAATAAATTAAATGAACATTGTATGCCTTCATTTGAACCAGAAAAATGTAAATACAAAAGAATTTCAGAGGGGAAAAAACATTTCATAAGGCTATTTTAAGAAAAACAATTAACAAATTAAGTTGTTTTTATGCATTTAAATAATTACTCGTGCTAAAACACAAAATTAGGTAACAAAACAGATGAAGAAAAATATAAAACATTTCATAGGGTCCTAAACATGTAATATATGGCATATTTGTTTTTGCAGTAGTTTTGGGGGGGGGGGGGGGGTTTTCCTGTAAAGATAGATATATCGTATATAGCTAAACATATCAAGATATATTTTTTGCTCCATATCTCCCAGTCCTAGTCTCTATATTATTGTGAAGCGGTGGGTTGTAAATAGCCTAGTTCATTCAAAAGTAGAAAAATGCTATAATATGTTTAGAGATTCTAAGCTATTTTAGTGATTAATCACAGGACAGTGCTGACAGCTAGTTTCTGCATTCCTCTGTCCACGCGATCTTCACAGCTACTGTTTATATGAGTGTTCATGCCACAATGCAGCTGCGCCAACATGGTACCTCAATATAATACACATCCAATCATCTAATGGCTTGAAATTCCATACCACAGAACAAATACAACTGACAAAGTTTAGTGAAGACAAGGCTCACCGCTCGCGCGCCATCACTATGTGTTGATCCGGCGTTCACCTCCATGTTTTGCTTTTATGCCACTGACTGGAAGGGGCTGAGTCATGTGGCTATACACGCAGTAGTATGCTTTTAAGGGGGAAGTATTAACAGGATTAAAAAAAACGAAATAACCAACATCAGAAAATTACATCGGTTAGAGGTTCTGAATTTTGTTTTTGATTACTTTGATTAATAGTCTAGCCCTAGATCACAAGTAAAGACCTGGTCTCAGATGACCACCGGGACAAGACCACAGGAAACAGATGATTCTTCTGCACAATCTGACTTTGCTTCAGCCTGGAATTTAACTACTGTTTCCTACCTAGCTTTACTACTCAAACCTGTACAATCAGTCAATAAAACAATATAATGACAGTCAGATGTGCAATAACTCTGGGTAACTGTCTGTTCACATGTTTGTTTACTGCTCAAGCCGATCTACAGCAGATGTATTGTTAACGGAGATGACGATTTTGCATTTATACCGTCTCGATTAATGCTTAATTTGCTAAGTAGTAATGATGCTTTTGCTTAAGTACAAAAATGTAACCCTGTGATTAATGCTATATGCAAAATGTATTGTGTAACTTCACTAACATTAAGAAAACTGCTTACTTGCACGAAATGTATGTAGTGATTGATTTAAAGTAGAAACACTTATAATAAATGGACAATATAGTAGTTAAGGTGTATTTCACAGATGGTTAAGAGGAAAAATATGAAGAAAAGTTCTAAAGCAATGCGAAGTAAACAACTGAAAGCCTCGGCAGAAGAGTTGGCAGCACTCCAGGTGATGACATCAGAAGAGCCAGCGTTCGACGTCTGGGTATAAAAGACTGAGAGAGAGACTCGACGGACGGATACTGAACAAGCACAGTATTACTCGACGCCTGATACCAGCTGATTATACCTTGATTTTGTAACTTTTCTATTGTACGTTGATATAACTTGTTAACTTTAATAAAACTTGTATTTTATTAATGTCAACTTATGGTCTGCAAGAGTAGTAATTTAAGAGCCGTAAGCAAGAACTGACCACAGGGAAGTCTACGGAGCAAGTTGTAAGTATTTTTGAAATGCTTATAGTTTTAGAGACTTATAGACTTTCCTTACCTACCTGAGAATAATAAAGAAACCGGTAAAAGGTGTATAGATAAAAGTAGACACCATAAAACATGGCACCCAACGCGCTTTGTCTGATTACTGGCCAGAATTAGACAATTGAGCGCTTGCCTAATAGAGTAAGCTGAGGTACCCCATAAATTACTACATAAAAGACGACTAAGCGGTGAGAAAGCCCAGAAAGGGCGGAAATAGAAGAAACACCCAGAAAGGGTGGACCAGTATTTGCAAATACAACCCAGAAAGGGTAAAAGCTTAATGTTATGAATATAGCCCAGAAAGGGCAAAAGGTTACTGTTAAATAGCCCAGAAAGGGCAAAAGGTTACTGTTCAATACAGCCCAGAAAGGGTTAAAATGTGCACATAAGAAATAAAGAGTGAAGATAACAATAACACGCCTATAACAAGGCGAAAGAAACCGCTAAGTAGAGTCGTATTAGAGGTTAAGCTATGGCAGCAAAAGCTAAAGAAAAAAAATCCAGCAATATTTTTTTTCAAGCATATACATTAGGTGATTCTTGTGTATTAGGATGGCAGAAACTAGCCTTACAGGCAGAGACATCCGTCCAGGTGACGGACCCAGGAGAAATACTACTTTGGCTTCCCACTAAGGAGGTGCTGCAGTTAGGAAACTTCACGGAAAGTGAAGTGGGGCTAGCAGTATTTCGATGGATGCAAGAACTAGAAAAATGAAAACTGTACAATACAATTGCAGTGCAAAACTCCAGAGGCAGAAAATATAATCAAAACTATGAGCAAAAAAGATGAAGGCAAAATAGAGATTTATGACATGTGCGGTAAAGCTTTAAAAAGAGAAAAAGGACACTTGCCAGACAGACATGGAAAGAGTTAAAAGATACCAAATTGGTACTAACAATTTCGAACAAGTGGAAGAAATCCGATTGACGATACCAATAATTGAAGATGAGGAACGAGATAGTGTTATTACCATTGCTCATTGAAAACACCCTTATACCAGAATAATACAAGCTACAAATAGGCAGAATAAGACTGCTTATTAGAGACAGTTTATTCGAAAGAGGCGTTGTAATACTAAATGGAAATAAATAACTGGCTCTGGAATAGCTGGGTCAATTTTCAATAAATTAGGTAAACGGGCATTACAGGAGATTGAAAGTATGAGAGCCCAGCTCGGACCGCAACACACAGCGACAGTGTGTATAACCTCTGGCCGTCCACAGCAGAATTATGTAGTACATACAGTAATGACTGATTGAAGAGACGAATTCTGTAGTGCAGGACGCTCCTGGTTAGAAGCCAGGATAATATCAACAGAAGTAATAAAAGAAACATTAAACAGACGAGAGAATCAAATACATTTGACTTTAATGGGAACAGGACAATTTAAAGACCCAGTTAATTCTGTATTAAAAGGCATACTATCGGGAATTACAGATGTCACAGGAAGGTCAATTGATCATAAATGTATTAATGACTAACATAAATCAAAATGAACTGGAAAAAATTATTGAGAAAAGTGAGGACAACAACCAGCCAGGATCCTCTCAGCCGTCGGGAATGTTCCTGCAGGGGACAGAAAAAAACAACAACAGCGTGAGGCAGAGTCTGAAGAAACAGAAACAGAAAATTTACAAAGAATCTGGACTGCGGAATAAAAGAAGAGGCCAGATGGAATAACAAAGAGTGACAAACCAAATAGAGAATGATTGGCCAGAAGTTCAGGTAAAAGGGATTTTATTCAAAAATCCTACCAGTGAGAAACAAGGTAGAACATTAACACGACATTGGGACCAGAAGATTGTTAATGATAGAAATTTGACTTACGGACAGATGAGATCAGCAAGCCACTCCCCATCTGCCCAGAGAGTCGCTCGGACAGAAGGATGGTCTAACGGGAAAACTTGTGAAACCTGTGAAACAGGACGGGACATATAGATTTCTTACAAACTTTAAGACTTTGAATCGTTTAACAAGACCGGATAAAATGCTATTTAATTAACATGCGAGATACAGTTGGAAAAATATGAGATGGACTGTTTTATTCGAAAATTTATTTGGCCAATGGATTCTACTCGATTCCTCGAAGTCAGGAAAAGAATGCTTTTACAGTAAACAACAAACATTATGTTTACCGACGTTTGTTGATGGGTTATTAAGACTCGCCTATAACTTTTCAGTTGGTAAGGTGTGATAATTCTGAAAGATTTAGACGTTGATCTTTATATATACACAACATCTTAATCGTGTCAAATGGAGAACGAGAACACGTAAACATTGGAACAGAATTGTTGAAACGACTTGGAGGCAGGCTTGAAAATAAATATAAAAAAGGCAATTAATGGCTGATAGTTGAATATTTGGGATTTTAGCAGGTAACAGAGGGGTAACAGTCCATGAAAGTCAGAGTAAATCAACTTGAGACCCCAAAAACAGTTAGAGCCAGCAAACAATGGGGTTACTGGGTTATGTTAGAGACTTGGTCTCATAAATAAGTTTAGACATCTGGCTAAAGCGAGGGATTATCAAAGGTGGACACTTGAAATAGGACCGAAAAAGCTAAACAAGCGTTGATAGAAATTAAAGCAGCTATGTTAAACTCAGGACAGCTGGAAGAAAGAAATGATGAGAAAAATGTAGAAGCTGACTTGGAAACAGACGAAACGGGTTACCAATTTATAGTACGAAATGGAAAAAAGTAACATACCTGTTAGAATTATGACTGGAAGCTGGGAGATCCCAGATCTTAAATTTACTGGTGTGGAGAAGCAGCTGGCAGCACTTAGCAAACGATATTTGAGCTGAAATGCCTGGCGCGGGGCCAGAAAATATTTAACACAAAACAGCAGTATTAGCTCATCTCTTCAAAAACAATGTGAAGGATGCCGTGCGCTTAATAACCGATGGCAGAGATGGGAAAGTATGCTTCTAGATCTAGATTTGAAAATCATACAAAAAGAACTTAAATGCCAGAAAAAGAAATTAGAGCTTTATAAAAATACAGTTGTTTTCACAGATGGCTCAAAAACTGCAGCAGACGAGGAAGCTCACTGGGCTTGCATTCTGAAACCGAGCAACAAGGTCATAGCTTCAAAAGAGGGAGTAGCGCAAGGCACAGGACCGTACTCAGAGCTCATGGCAGTGTTCCAGACTTTGAAAACACTGAAAAACCTGGATATTTACAGGCCATAATAGTGACGGATTGCAGTTGCAACAGGAATTAATGACAATTTGCAAATCTGTCAATGGGAACGGTTACACCAAGTCAAAAGGTAAGCAAATTGAACACGCAACATTATGGCAAGAGATACAAAAAAATAAGTGATTTTGACGTTACAGTGATACATCAGCCAGGATATTCCTAGGCAGACAAAGGAAATAATGAAGTTGATAAATTAGCGTGTATGAGACGAATAGTAGTGATTAAAGGCCAGTTTCCTACTGTATTATAGTGATTCAATTCTTTGCAGGGCCATGTGAGCTAAAAACATTGGAAGAATGTAGCCAATGAGAGGAAATAATTAAAATTATACAGTGGGGAAAGTTACGTTAGTGAAATGTAGAATAAGGTCAAGCCCATTTAACATTACACAAATAAAGAAAATTTAGATTTGGCACTGCCTGCAGCATATACTCTATATTGGACCTAGAGAGACATTTAGGGTGTTACACGAGCAACACTGAGGACAGTGTTATGCCAAATAAAGAAACTCAGATTATTCCAACTCCGCTCGTTCTGATAGATAGAAAAAAGTAACTGTGAAAAATATTATAAAATGACAATAAATATATAATGTATGAAACAACGAAAAATTATGGGATCCATTTGCATGGATAAATTGATTTAATAGATTGACAGGTTAATATTAATATATTATTATACATTAATATAGGTTAGGTGAAACAATTGAAGGAATTAATGCTCTCCAAAATATTAGTTCCTGTATCACCAAATAAATCAAAATAATACAAATGAATTGTATTATCATTTGATCCCCTTCAGTTCCAATTTCAGTAAGCACATTTTCCCACAAGAGTTCTCAATCCTTTTGAATATACACTAAAGCTCAAATTCTCATGATGGAAGGAGTATAAAAGATAAAAATAAAAATATTAAACATAAAAATACCTGCATAAGCGCTTAGTATTCTTTTCCTGTAGTTAGGATGAGATTAAGTAAATGATAGCAGAATAATTTGGGCTATTCCTAAGGATATCCCAGAATACCATAATGTTCTGACTATATCAACACCTAATCATAAAATGTAAGTTAATATTAGTAGCATTCTAGATGTCAAAAAGGTTTTGACCATTGACAGAAACTTATGGACCGTTTATTACTTTACAGGAAAACTGTTTATTTACCCAGGATGGGCTTATTTAAATATGCCTTTAGATAGTAATGTTAGAAGATTGGATATTAAATCAAGAAATTAATAGGATGTTGGCTTAAGGAGTCACGTCGTTTAAGCCCATATCAATGGATAAGAGAGAGAATTATGCTGAAGAAGATAAAGGGAAATGTATGACTCTGTGCCCACTGTATTGGACCGTAGCTAGACTACGATATACTAACTCATATGCAGGATACAGACAATGGATAATTGACACTGTAATTTTAATATTAGGAGCTTTTCATTGGGATTTTGATTTTGTGAGAACTAACAGGCCTTGGAGGACTGATAAGAAGTTTATTAAAAATCTGCTATTCTACAGTCGTTAATATTATCATGAAGGTGGTTGGGCTTAGTAGGAGTACAGATAAAGAGAACAAACAAGTGCTCATTGAAAGAGGGATTCATGGAAAGACCTTGACCGAACATAGCACTCCTTAGGTGCATAAGGTCTGAGACTTTACTTCTGAAATACATGGCAGTTCAACAGAGTGCCACGAAGGCTGAACAGTTGAGTGATATACAATGGATAATTTTAAGAATGATTCTACCAGCATTGCTGTTTTGTTAGGAAACAGTGACATCCTTTTGGAAATTCTGGTAAACGATGGTCTTTTTATTACGGTGAATGATATTATAAAATGATAATATAAATTAAAATGAAAAGGGGGGTTACATATGTTTTTAAGTTTTTATTTTCTATTTTTATTATTTTTGAACTTCATTTAAGTGGGTTATTGGCTCTGAAAATGTATGCATGATTTATTATGGAAACCTAATATGATAGGTAACTGAGTAAATTAAGAACAAATACAAAAAATGACCACAATAAAAAAAAAAAAAAAAACATTCTTTTAATGCTCATATAGGAATTAAGGAGATCCCCAGGTGGAGAATTATTGACAAGAAAATGTAATTGCTGGATTGTTATTGGACAAGATAATTGTATGTAACTTTGCAATGGGGGATTTATGCCAGGAATGTTTTTTCAAGAATACATTCATTATGTGGATTGAGGACTATGATGAGGCAGAATATAATGTTGAATCTTATGAATTGATGACTGGAGTGCATGTACACATTTAGAGAAAAAAAAAAAAAAGAATCTTTTTAAACGTAAAGACTGGTACAGATTGGAGATCAGGGCATTAGATTCCTGTGCACTGCTTCCATAATAAATTTACAGCTGAAGTTGTAAAAGTGGTCAAACTTGATGAACTGCTTTTTATTATAGGCAGAGAAGTTTGTGGGATTCCTGGAGGAGGAGGATTTAACTCTGATGCATGTACAGTGCTCTCTCCACCTTCAATACCATGACTTAGGTTCCCTTGAGCAAGGCATTAAACTCCAGTTGCTCCCCAGGCGCCGCAGCATAAATTGCTGCCCACTGCTCCGGGTGTGTGTTCACAGTGTATGTGTGTGTTCACTGCTGTGTGTGCACTTCGGATGGGTTAAATGCAGAGCACAAATTTTGAGTATGGGTCACCATACTTGGCTAAATGTCACGTCACTTTCATATAGTAGTTAAGGTGTATTTCACAGGTGGTTAAGAGGAAGAATAAGAAGAAAAGGACTAAAGCAATGTGAAGTAAACAACTGAAAGCCTCGGCAGAGGAGTTGGCAGCACTCCAGGTGATGACATCAGAAGAGCCAGCGTTCGACGTCTGGGTATAAAAGACAGAGAGACAGAACAAGTTTAAAAAAAAAAAAAAAAAAAAAAAAGACACACTTGCTTGTGTAAATACGAAGACAATTATAAACTTTTTTCATTATTCTGTGGATCACATGCATACCAAACCATGGGGCTTGGTCCAGACGGTTCATGGAACAACTACGATCAGTTTAACAACTAGAAAATCGCCTTTAAAGTTTTACAAATTAAGTCCTTAGTAATGCATGTTACTAAGCTAAATTTTAGTTGATATTTATGGTAGGAAATTTACAAAGTGTATTCATGTAACATGATAGTGCTTAAAATAATTATGAATTTTGGCTTTAAATAAAAATTAAAAAAAAATCCGACCCATACAATGTTTTATTGGCTTGTTACAAATTTCCCTGTGCTAAATATGACGGTTTTTGTCCTCCAGGGTCACAAATGACCAAATTACACATACACCTTAAATATTTTGAGGAATGCAATTCAACTAAATGCAAAATGTTAAGAAAAGTCGTTACTCACATCTGTTGGCTCAGTCAAATCTGTGAAAGAGTCCACAAGATCCAAAGGCTCTTTGGCGATCAGACTTGTGCTGCATTCAAACGGTCGTCCTCTTCCCCGTCCAGCTTCAGACGAGATCTCTTAATTGCCCTTTTTTTTTTTATGTTGATGACAGCAGTGGTTTTGAGAAGCAAACACCAATATCAGGGTATGACATAGCTGTTTTTGTGCCTATTAGGGATCCAACAATACAGTTAGTCCAGGATTCAATTACAGTATTGTTCAAAATAATAGCAGTACAATGTGACTAACCAGAATAATCAAGGTTTTTAGTATATTTTTTATTGCTACGTGGCAAACAAGTTACCAGTAGGTTCAGTAGATTGTCAGAAAACAAACAAGACCCAGCATTCATGATATGCACACTCTTAAGGCTGTGCAATTGGGCAATTAGTTGAAAGGGGTGTGTTCAAAAAAATAGCAGTGTCTACCTTTGACTGTACAAACTCAAAACTATTTTGTACAAACATTTTCTGGGATTTAGCAATCCTGTGAATCACTAAACTAATATTTAGTTGTATGACCACAGTTTTTTAAAACTGCTTGACATCTGTGTGGCATGGAGTCAACCAACTTGTGGCACCTCTCAGCTGTTATTCCACTCCATGATTCTTTAACAACATTCCACAATTCATTCACATTTCTTGGTTTTGCTTCAGAAACAGCATTTTTGATATCACCCCACAAGTTCTCAATTGGATTAAGGTCTGGAGATTGGGCTGGCCACTCCATAACATTAATTTTGTTGGTTTGGAACCAAGACTTTGCCCGTTTACTAGTGTGTTTTGGGTCATTGTCTTGTTGAAACAACCATTTCAAGGGCATGTCCTCTTCAGCATAGGGCAACATGACCTCTTCAAGTATTTTAACATATGCAAACTGATCCATGATCCCTGGTATGTGATAAATAGGCCCAACACCATAGTAGGAGAAACATGCCCATATCATGATGCTTGCACCTCCATGCTTCACTGTCTTCACTGTGTACTGTGGCTTGAATTCAGAGTTTGGGGGTCGTCTCACAAACTGCCTGTGGCCCTTGGACCCAAAAAGAACAATTTTACTCTCATCAGTCCACAAAATGTTCCTCCATTTCTCTTTAGGCCAGTTGATGTGTTCTTTGGCAAATTGTAACCTCTTCTGCACATGCCTTTTTTTAACAGAGGGACTTTGCGGGGGATTCTTGAAAATAGATTAGCTTCACACAGACGTCTTCTAACTGTCACAGTACTTACAGGTAACTCCAGACTGTCTTTGATCATCCTGGAGGTGATCATTGGCTGAGCCTTTGCCATTCTGGTTATTCTTCTATCCATTTTGATGGTTGTCTTCAGTTTTCTTCCACGTCTCTCTGGTTTTGCTCTCCATTTTAAGGCATTGGAGATCATTTTAGCTGAACAGCCTATCATTTTTTGCACCTCTTTATAGGTTTTCCCCTCTCTAATCAACTTTTTAATCAAAGTACGCTGTTCTTCTGAACAATGTCTCGAACGACCCATTTTCCTCAGCTTTCAAATGCATGTTCAACAAGTGTTGGCTTCATCCTTAAATAGGGGGCACCTGATTCACACCTGTTTCTTCACAAAATTGATGACCTCCGTGATTGAATGCCACACTGCTATTTTTTTGAACACACCCCTTTCAACTAATTCAACTAATTGCCCAATTGCACAGCCTTAAGAGCGTGCATATCATGAATGCTGGGTCTCATTTGTTTTCTGAGAATCTACTGAACCTACTGGTAACTTGTTTGCCACGTAGCAATAAAAAAAAATACGAAAAACCTTGATTATTCTGGTTAGTCACATTGTACTGCTATTATTTTGAACAATACTGTACAAACCGGTTTTTGGTTCAGTTCTGATGGTTTGGCACATCAGTTTTTTGTTTTTTTTTTTGCTGTAAGCTTTGCTGTAAGCTTTAAGACTGTTAAAAGTGTGGTTATTATTAAGTTATTATCATAAGCACCAAAAAGTTTTCGTGCCACTATATTGTAAGTGTTCCAAAGCGGTTCCATAGTTCAGTGTGAGGTACAGATGAATATTTAAGACATTAAATTCAGTTCACAAACTCTTTTGTATATTTTTCATGTTTTTTTTTTGTTTGTTTGTTTTCATTACAATAAAGATGTAGTAGATTGTGTTTAACAAAGTAAAGACCAGGTCAACACTGAAAAGTATATAAATTCTACATTGACTTAAACTGTGCTGGCATTGGATTGTATAGTTAAAGGCAGATACTTAATTTTTAGTATCGGACTGGTTCTTTTAATAAAAAAGAAAAAGGTATCGTTGCATCCCAAAAAAAAAATATATAGCAATTACAACTTAATATTACAGAAACAGAATAATGAATTCCCACTATGTAGGGTCTAGATCAGCCAACCTCTGCTTTTGTAGTGAGGACATGGAGCAGGGATAGGCAACTCCAATCCTGGAGGGCCACTATCCTGCATAGTTTAGCTTCAGCCTGCCGTAGAGTTTTTATTGACAGCTGGGTGGCAACTGTGCAGAGTTGTGTTGTGTCAGTCTGACAGGCCACATGATGCACCTTGGCCCATTCTTTAGACGAGCTTGACTAAACAAGATTAAATATAATGAAATGGAGTAAATAAGTGAACTGGTAAAATAAGTCACCCTGTCATTATACATTTAAAGACATCAGTGGGAGGGCTAATCATCTTGAATCACAGGCTCTAAAATATTTGGAAGATATTTCATTAAGGTCACTATTCTTATTCAGCAGTTATAACAGCTCAGAAAATATTAATATACATTTGTAAAGCACTAGTCATTACCAAACACCTTTATAAGCCCTCTAGAAAGGCAACCTTAATGTAGTGTTATGTTATCTTTACAGAAAAGAGACCGTTTATAACACAATCACCTTAATGTATTGTTCGTTATAAAAGTGGGGTTATGCATTATATTGAGAATGTTATAAATGGAAAATGACAACAATGTTCTGAGACCGTTAAAGGATAACTTCACTTCCTGAATAAATATTTTCTGGGTCGGAGCTGGGTTGAAGACCTATGTGCTAGTTGACAAGTTTCACGAATACGGCAAAAGGATAAAAGATTAGTTCACTACCAGAATGAATATTTCCTGATAGTGCATCACCCCCATGTCGTCCAAGATGTTCATGTCTTTCTTCAGTTGCAAATAAAAGTATTTTGAGGAAAACAGGATTTTATTTTTGATACTCTGGACTTCAAAAGGTGGCCAATGATTTGAAATGGTCAGTGAATGACCTTTCCAACATCACCTAATAAAGATGTGCATCGCAGAGCTAATGTTAGCTGAACATTTGTGGTTAGTGTATAATTTTTTTCCAGAATATAACCAAGTGTTTCACTAGATAAGACTCTTATTCCTCAGTTAGGATTGTGTAGAGCTCCTTGAAGCTGCATTGAAACTGCATTTTGACTTTCAAATCGTTGGCCACCTTTGAAATCCACTGTATGGAGAAAAGTCCTGGAATGTTTCTCAACTTAATTTCTTTTTGACTGAAGACAGACAAACATATTGGATGTCATGAGGGTTATGCACTATCAGGAAATATTCATTCTGGTAGTGAACTAATCTTTTATCCTTTTGCCGTATTCATGAAACTTGTCAACTAGCACATAGGTCTTCAACCCAGCTCCTGGGGACCCACTCTCCTGCAGAGATCAGCTCCAACCCTAATCAAACACACCTGAACCAGATAATCAAGGTCTTCAGGATCACTTGTAAAGTCACAGGCCATGTGTGCTGAAGCAGGTTGGAAGTAAACTTTGCAGGACAGTGGGTCCCCAGGAGCAGGGTTGAAGACCTATGAACTAGCACATTAGGAAAAGCGATTCACACATTAAAAAAAAAAAAAAAAAAAAATACAAATAAATACTCACTTCTGCTGAAGGTGAAGCTGGATAACACACAGTTGGTTTCCATCCCTCAGGATCAATTTTGTAGCAAATCCTGCTTTGTACTGACCCTCGTTTACAAAGCAGTCTTGTGTAAAATGATGAGCACACAAACACATTTAGGTAGATCAGGGGCACCCTGATGTGTTTGTGTGCCCCTTCAAAAACAAAAAGGTAATCCACTGCGTCTTCAGCGGCTCAGATGTCGGGACTAAGTGACGGCAGCCATGTTCATCCTTAAAGCCAACAACAGAGCATCTCAACAGCCTGGGAGCCATTCTCCAGACTGTTTGCAGCTCACTCAGGACGAGTCTGCAATTAAAAAAAAAAAAAAAAACACACACCATTGTCAATCAACAGTCATGGGAGGATCCTAGGCAACATGACATCACAGTAGGACTGTGCAGCAAAAAAAAAAAAAAAACCCGAATACGATTTTCATGTACATCTCATCAGTAAAGACGCTCCTGTAATTAGAAGTATATCTCCAGCACGTGTGTTCAGATCAGGGTTGCCAGCTTTTCACAACAAATCCTGCCCAGTTGCTTCCCAAAACTAGCCCACTTCCAGAAGGTTCCCTGATAAAACATTGCTTCCTGGGGTTAAAATACGTTTTTTTTTAGCAGGGTTGCCTTGGTAAAATTCACGTTTTAGGGGTAACTATCACGTTATTTGAATTGGGGTCGCTGTGACCCGCGGACATGAAAAACAACCACCACAGACTTGGCAACACTGGTTGGCATTTACTACACCGAGCCGTAATTCATTGACAATCTACACAAAATCGATGTTAAAAAAAAAAAAAAAAAAAAAAAAAACGCAGGCGATTCTGAAAGCGATTTTGTGTTAGTTGTCGGTAGACTACGGCGGCTCTGTGTAGTAACTGCCACTCCATTTGAACCAGTGTTGCCAAGTCTGCGGTTGTTTTTCATGTCCGCGGTTTGAAGCAATCCCAATAACGTGATATTTAGCCCCTAAAATGCTAATTTTAACAGGGAAACCCTTTCCAAAAAAAATTATTTGAACACCGGGAAGCAATTTTTAGGGGGGGGAACCTCCCTGAAATGCGATTGGGCTAGTTTTGGACTCGTTTTCAGAAGCAACTTGGCAGGATTTGTTGTTAAAATCTGGCAACCCTGATCTGAACGCAAAAGCTGGAGATATACTTCTAATTACAGGAGCGTCTTTACTGATGAGAGGTGCATGAAAAATCGCATTCGATTTTTTGCACAGCCCTACATCACAGAGCCAAGAATCAGAGAACAATTATTTTTATTTGTGTGCAACACGAAAGTAGCACAGGTATATTTATAGCTGTGGTGTAATTAAGAAAAGTTACAAGAGACTGTTTAATGTAGAATGCCTTTTATTTTGAAGGTGTGGGTTTTATTTTGTAATTTAGATTTCCTGTGAGTGAGATCATTTCCTGTTGTGCTTTTTTTTTTTTTTTTTTTTTTTTTTTTTTACATCTTTATTAAATCTTTACGATACAAACAATAAGAACACACAAATAGAGTCATTAATACAGAAACAAAAAAATATATAAAAGAACAGAGCCAGGGGGAGTTTCAAATAAATACATTAAAGATAGAGCATAACTGAATGGTTTTAGCAGCCTTCTTATTTTTTGAATCATGGATGGAATTGATGTACTGTTCTGTCTCCTTACCAAAAGCAATAAAAGAAGGTTTAGAATTACTAAATTTAGCTTTGTGAATATGATATTTCCCTAAAATGATCAATAGATTAACTAGGTATATTTCTTTCTGTTTTTTGTTATCATGGAAGCCAAACAGTACATTTTTCCAAAACAAAGAAAAATCTGCAATAAGATTAACAGAAATGTATCGGGACAGATCTTTCCAGAAAGTGGTGGCATAGGGACATTGCCAGAATAGATGTACCATTGTTTCTGGACATATTCCACAAAAAGAACAGTTAACACATATGTCAAGCTTAAACCTAAGGAGATAATGCTTAGCAGGATAATACCCATGTATGATTTTGAAAGAGACCTCTCTTACTTTATTCGTAAGGAGATATTTGTAAGGAAGGTTCCATATATTCCCCCAATTCAGGTTGTTAACAAAGTTAGACCAATAAGGAACAACATTAGGTATGCTGGTAACATCTTTCTGGAATAAAGAGCGAATATTACGATTATTATTCCTCATTGTGGTTGCGAAACATATTTTACCAACTGAGGTCAATTTAGGGTCCAAATCTGGTAGGCAATCTGGTTTTCCAGCCCCTTTTAAGAGAATTAAAATACCAGATGGGATGGCATCCATAACAATTGCAAACTCTCTTGGGGTGACTGGAATGCCAAAAGTGTTAAGGAATTCAGAATAATTCATCAAAGATCCACTATCATTTATTAGTTGGGAAACTAGAATTATGTTATTATTGAACCAAGTCTTAAAAAACAAGGATTTATTCTTGAATTTTATTCTTGACTATTATTAATTCCTCATTGTCATTAGGATATGTCCCCAAAACCTTCAAACTGGCTGTTATTAAGCCTCTCATAAAAAAGCCACAACTTGACCCCAGAGAACTAGTTAATTATAGACCAATCTCGAATCTCCCTTTTCTGTCCAAGATACTAGAAAAGGTGGTATCCTCACAATTATATTCCTTCTTAGAGAAAAATGGTATATGTGAGGATTTCCAGTCAGGATTTAGACCGTATCATAGTACTGAAACTGCTCTCCTTAGAGTTACAAATGATCTGCTCTTATCATCTGATCGTGGGTGTATCTCTCTATTAGTGTTATTGGATCTTAGTGCTGCGTTTGACACAATTGACCACAACATTCTTTTGCATAGACTTGAACACTTTGTTGGCATCAGTGGAAGTGCATTAGCATGGTTTAAATCGTACTTATATGACCGCCATCAGTTCGTAGCAGTGAATGAAGATGTATCATATCGATCACAAGTGCAGTATGGAGTACCTCAAGGCTCAGTTCTAGGGCCGCTACTCTTCACGCTTTATATGTTACCCTTGGGAGATATCATCAGGAAACATGGTGTTAGCTTTCACTGTTATGCTGATGATACGCAGCTCTATATTTCCTCGCAGCCCGGTGAAACACACCAATTTGAAAAACTAATGGAATGCATAGTCGATATAAAAAAATTGGATGACGAGTAATTTCTTACTGCTAAATTCAGAAAAAACAGAGGTGTTCATCATAGGGCCTAAAAACTCTACTTGTAATAACCTAGAACACTGTCTAAGACTTGATGGTTGCTCTGTCAATTCTTCGTCATCAGTTAGGAACCTAGGTGTGCTACTTGATCGCAATCTTTCCTTAGAAAGCCACGTTTCTAGCATTTGTAAAACTGCATTTTTCCATCTCAAAAATATATCTAAATTACGGCCTATGCTCTCAATGTCAAATGCAGAAATGTTAATCCATGCATTTATGACTTCAAGGTTAGACTATTGTAATGCTTTATTGGGTGGTTGTTCTGCACGCTTGGTAAACAAACTACAGCTAGTCCAAAATGCAGCAGCAAGAGTTCTTACTAGAACCAGGAAGTATGACCATATTAGCCCGGTCCTGTCCACACTGCACTGGCTCCCTATCAAACATCGTATAGATTTTAAAATATTGCTTATTACTTATAAAGCCCTGAATGGTTTAGCACCTCAGTATTTGAATGAGCTCCTTTTACATTATACTCCTCTACGTCCGCTACGTTCTCAAAACTCAGGCAATTTGATAATACCTAGAATATCAAAATCAACTGCGGGCGGCAGATCCTTTTCCTATTTGGCGCCTAAACTCTGGAATAACCTACCTAACATTGTTCGGGAGGCAGACACACTCTTGCAGTTTAAATCTAGATTAAAGACCCATCTCTTTAACCTGGCATACACATAACATACTAATATGCTTTTAATATCCAAATCCGTTAAAGGATTTTTAGGCTGCATTAATTAGGTAAACTGGAACCGGAACACTTCACATAACACCGTACTTTCTACATCATTAGAAGAATGGCATCTACGCTAATATTTGTCTGTTTCTCTCTTGTTCCGAGGTCACCGTGGCCGCCAGATCCAGTCTGTGTCCAGATCAGAGGGTCACTGCAGTCGCCCGGATCCAGTACGTATCCAGACCAGATGGTGGATCAGCACCTAGAAAGGACCTCTACTGCCCTGAAAGACAGCGGAGACCAGGACAACTAGAGCCCCAGATACAGATCCCCTGTAAAGACCTTGTCTCAGAGGACCACCAGGACAAGACCACAGGAAACAGATGATTCTTCTGCACAATCTGACTTTGCTGCAGCCTGGAATTGAACTACTGGTTTTCGTCTGGTCAGAGGAGAACTGGCCCCCCAACTGAGCCTGGTTTCTCCCAAGGTTTTTTTCTCCATTCTGTCACTGATGGAGTTTCGGTTCCTTGCCGCTGTCGCCTCTGGCTTGCTTAGTTGGGGTCACTTCATCTACAGCGATATCATTGACTTGATTGCAAATTAAAACGGACACTATTTCAACTGAACAGAGATGACATAACTAAATTCAATGATGAACTGCCTTTAACTATCATTTTGCATTATTGAGACACTGTTTTCCAAATGAATGTTGTTCAGTGCTTTGGCGCAATGTATTTTGTTTAAAGCACTATATAAATAAAGGTGATTGATTGATTGGATTTAATAAGCTGATTATTCCAGATGAAGCACCTATGTGGGGAAAAATTATGTTTGTAAATTAATGACCATGCTAAGAGCATTTGTTTATGGAATTTAGATAAAATTAAGGGAATTTTTTCTATTTTATAATTACATAAAAGTAAGAATTCTAGACCACCAACCTTAGAGAAGATATAGTTAGGTATAATGTATAATAATAAATTCCATGTAGATGTGGGATTTTTTAGAAAATGCTTTATCCAATTAATTTTAAAAGTATTATTAAGGGTTGTAAAATCAAGAAAATTAAGACCACCACGTTCAAAGGTGTTCATGATAACAGATTTTTTCACATAATGAGTCTTGTTTTTCCAAATAAAATTGAAAAGTGACTTGTCAATAGAATTAGAGAGATTTTTGTTGACAAACAAGGGGATGGCTGCATATGTAAGACGGGATAAACCTTCTGCTTTTGTCAACAATACTCGTCCTTTCAAGGATAAATCTCTCTGCAGCCACTGATTTAGCTTTTTCTTTGTCTTATCATGAATCAAATTAAAGTTTACAGAGCATCTCTCCTCCTCATTTTTCATTATAGTAATCCCTAGATATGTAATCTTATCTTTGATTGGGATGCCACAGATCTGGGAGGTGTCGCTTTCTTTAAGGGAAAAAAGTTCACACTTCTTCAGATTTAAGCAGAGTCCAGAAGCTGCTGAAAATAATTCTATTGTTTTGATAGCAATTGGCACTTGGCTGGCATCTTTTAAAAATAGTGTGGGATCATCTGCTAGCTGGGTGAGGATAACTTCTCTTTCCGCAATTGAAATTCCTTTTAAAGTACTATTTCTAATATGGGTGGAAAGAAGTTGAGAACATAAAATGAATAGATAGGGGGAGGCAGGGCAGCCCTGTCGAATGCCTCTTTGCAGCTCAAATCTAGGTGATGTCCCATTTTTAAGTCTGATAGAGCTATTGCCTTTGCAGTACATTGTTCTAACAGCTTTACAGAAAAACTCACCAAAACCAAATTTCTCAATAGTTTGAAATATAAAGTTATGTTCTACTGTGTCAAAGGCTTTATAGAAGTCCAAGAAAAATATATAACTATCATCAGGACATAAAAATGAATAATCAATTATATCTAAGACAAGCCGAATATTGTTTGAGATGTGTCTTTTTCTCATGAAACCTGATTGAACTTCATCAATAATAGGGTCTAAAACATTTTTTAATCGTTTTGCAATAATTGAGGCAAAAATTTTGTAGTCTGTGTTTAGTAATGAAATAGGTCGCCAATTATCTATAAACAGTGGGTCTTTATTGGGTTTGGGGATTAACGTAATTAAACCTTGGGTCAGCGAGGGGGGTAAAGAGCCTTTTTCAACACTTTCTAATATTACTTCAAGTAGAAAAGGAGCTAATTCTTTTGTAAAAGCCTGATAAAACTCTGCAGAGAGGCCATCAACACCAGGAGATTTGTTAGTTTTACAATGTTCAATTGCAAATGTAATTTCCTGCAAGGTAATAAGGTCATCGCAGAGTTTCCTATCATCTTGAGTGATGATAAGAGAGTTCAAGAATGTAGTGGATGATTGATGGCAATATTGAGATTTATATAAATTACTATAGAACTCCGCACAGAAAACAGCTATGCTCTTCGGATTATCAGTTACAGTATTATTGATATTAAGTTGCTGGATTAAATTAAATTTCCCATGATATTTTTCTAAGCCAAAAAAATAGGCAGAGTTCTGCTCCCCTTCTTCAATCCACCTTTTCCTTGACCTTATAAAGGCACCTTTTGCTTTGTTAGAGAAGATCTCATTTAATTTAAGTTGTTCTGAAATTAAAGATAGTCGTTCCTCTTCTGATATACCAGCAGGGTCCTTCTGGTACAAGGAAATTATTTTAGAGACCACTCTTTCTTCCTCCAGTTTACGTTTTTTTGATAAGATACTACCATAATTTCTCAAATATTGGCCAGTTTTAAATTTTAAAAGTTCCCAATTGCTACCAAAAGCATTCTCGGACTTTGCTTTATTCCAGAATTTCACTATTAGATTCTTTATATCTGATTTTACTACATCGTGTTGCAGGAGTGAACTGTTTAGTTTCCAGTAAGCATTCCTACATCTTGTGGAGGGGGCAAAGTGCAAAGGTATAAAGATGGAGACTGCATTATGATCGGTTAATGGGGTTGTGATGATATTAACTGATATTTTATCAATATTCAAATTATCTGAAACTAACCAATAGTCCAATCGAGAACGTCTGGTGGCACTTCTATTACTCCAAGTAAAAGCACTTATGTTAGGGTTGTGAAATCTCCATACATCAATCAAGTTAAATTTTTCCATAAATAATTTTAAGTTATCATTTACTGCAGTGGAAACACGTGGAGGCCAACAGTCAATATTGTGATCCAGAATCATGTTAAAATCCCCACCTATTACAATACCTGAATTTGGAAATTTATTAAGTGTATTTTGTATATGCTTCTCTAAGGTTTCAAGCAGTATGTCGTTCTCATGGTTAGAATTATATCCATATATATTAATAACTATCAAAGTAAACTTTTCAATGGTTAATACTTGAAAAATAAAATGACCTGAAGTATCACTGACAGATAAAAGAACAGTCCCTGAAAAATTATATTTTAGAGTCGCAACACCAGCAGAATGTTCAGACCCGTGAGCCTGCCACAGATCATTCCCCCATTGGGATCTCCAAAATCTACCATCGTCCGGAACAGAGTGTGACTCTTGAATAAAACATAAATCAGATTTGTGCTGCTTGACAAACAAAAATAACGCCTTGCGTTTAACAATATTCCTTATCCCCCTGGCATTGAGAGTAATAATAGATAAAGACGTATTAACAACAACTGATAGAACAATATGAGGTAAAGGTCGAGAGAGAAAAAATAAAATAAAATAGACTTTAACCTTACTGTAAGGAGCTGCACCAATAAACTTGAAGGTACATAGCAAAACTTAGTGAAACACTGAAAACTAATGAGATACCTAGGTTTTACGGTTGACAACTTAATAAATACCAGATATTAGCAACTAATAGCCATAAAATGCTATATAGAGCACTGCAAATAATTGAACAGGATGTAATAGACCTTGTCTTATAAACAAACAGTTGAGTGTCATTACAGAGCTCAACAACCTTTCTAAAAACATTTGAAAAATAAAGTGTATCTCAGAACATAAAAATATACACCCATTGAATAATGAGCATTTAGGATATTATAGCTTAACTCGACTTAAGGCACATATTGACAGGTGTGACGTTTACCACAGTCAGGACTCAGGAAACAGTTCAGTCCCATTAGCAAAGGCTCGACCTCCAACGAAATAAGCAGCTTTCCCTTGTTCTCGTGCTTTAGCCACCAGTGGCCACAGCTGCATCCTTCGCTCTCTGACTGCAGGGGACAAATCTTCGGCAAAACGTAGCTTGTTGTTTTGCAGGAAAGTAGACTTCTTTGCGGCCTTCCAAACAGCGTCGCGGTAAATGCGAGCACTGAACTGCATAATTATCCCTCGAGGCTTGGTGGCGCCTTTCTTTAGTTGGCCAAGACGATGCACGGAGTCAATAACATCAGGGAGTTTGTCCTTGTGTTCAGGCAGGATGGACTGACAGATGTGTATAACCTCTTGGCGGACGTTCTGGTCTTTGTTTTCAACCACACCGAAGAGTCGCAGGTTCCACCGTCGCGAATAGTTTTCCAGCTCAGTAACTCGTTGTTCCAGTAGGCTCGTCTTTTTCTCCGCCACGCTGACACGGTTATCTATGTGTGTCACTTTACCTTTCACTTCACTGATCTCAGCGCAGGCAAAATCAACTGTCTTCTTTAGCCCCTCAATCTTCAATGTATTGTTAGAAATCATTTTCTCCACACTTTTTTCCAGGGAGTCAATTCTCGTGTTGAAAATGACTGAGATTCTCTGCACAATACCTTCACTGTCTATATCCACGGAGCGCTGCGGCTTCATTTTTTTTGGTGCAGGAGGTTTGGAGGGAGTTGTGGAAGGAGTTATGGGGAGAGCTGGGAAATCAGGGTCCCCAAGGGAGATCACAGGCACATCTGCCATACAGTAGTCGTGTAGGTTGTTCACAAGCGGATTGTCCGTCGATACTTGCATGCTGCCGTAGTTGTGAGATGCTAGCTAGTGATGCTGTTAGCTGAGGTAGTTCTCCACGTGCGTCGTTAAAAAGTGAAAATTCTAAACAGTACCAATAAGATGACACGATGCACTTAACTCTGCATTAAGGCATCTCCAAAAAAATACTTTACGTAACTATGAATCACTAGTATGCAAGTCTGAAGGTGAACAGCTCCGAAACTTACGCGCGCTTACTCCGCCATCTTGCGCAAAAAAAAAAAAGATGTCTTTCCTGTTGTGCTTTGTTCCAGTCATGTTGAGGAAGCACATGTTGTAGTTAATGCCATCTCTATCAATCCATCTTTTGTTTGTTCATGGGGCATCGTCAGCGAGTATATTTAATTTAATAACTTAAGACCCAATTAAGGAGTAATATATTATTTGTTTTGCGCTGAATATGTTTTTGTTTACTTATTTGTATTTTGTTATTTCAGTTTTACCTTTTCTTCATTAAAATTACCTGCAAAGTACAACACAATCGCCTGTTCATTGGAGAAAAACTTTTTGAAGGAACGAGTTTAGCTTGCCGTTTCATGTTAGATGAGAACAGTAAAGTAAAATGACCTCCTCTGAGAAGATGGTTTCAGAGAAAGAACCTCAGTCTCAAGGAATGAGAACCCAAAAATACAAAACAATATGAAGAACGCTGATGCAAAAGCACACACGTCATCTAGTGGACGTCGATCTACACGTTCTCACCGATCTGTGGTCAGCGTGGCAGCTGCTACGGCACGGGCAGAGCCGGAAGCAGCGAAAGCCAGAGTCTCCTTTATCAGAAGGGAAATGAACATTAAAATCGAAAAAGCTCGTCTAGAGGCAGAATTAGATGCGCTCAGGCAGGAAGCAGAGGCAGCTATAGCGAAGGCCATTGTCATGGAAAATGCTGCTGTCGAATTTAGCTCTCACGGGAGCCAGCGGGACATTGAGTCATTACCATCGCAAAGTCCACAAGACAAAGTGAGTAAATATGTGGCAAGGCTCACCCAGATGAGCAGTTTGATATAAGCCAACAGAGGTCATCTGCCCTGTTAACGTTGGATAAAGGCGGATCCATTTGTAAAGCATTTGAGACCCTCAGTCTTAAACCACACCACTCTTATGGAGATTGTGAGATGCCAAAACACTCAAGCCCACATCAGGCACATCTCGATCACTCGGAGTTATGTCAGCCAGATAGCTACCAACATACCCCTAAGCTAAATAGCCAGCAGTATTCCAGTCACCAATTCCAAAGCCTACATAAAAAAAAAAAAAATCAAAGTTGAAGAAAAGCAACAAGTTGATACTTCCGATCATAAAAAGCAGCAAGTGTTCAGCCACTATACTCCTAATTCCTCTCCTAGTCAGGACATAAATACATCAATACATCAGACTTGGCTAAGTTCTTAATAAGTCAGCTGGTTTCAGTGGGTTTGACCAAATTTGATGATCGGCCAGAAAACTTCCTTGGCTGGAAGACAACATTTATAAGTGTCGTGAAGGGACTTGATATCTCTGCCCATGAACAAATTGACCTGCTCATAAAATGGCTAGGTCCCGAATCGAGTTATCAGGCTCGCAGGATGAAAGCTGCCAATGTCTGTCAACCATTGGTGGGTCTCAACCTCATTTGGGAAAGACTGGATGAACCTGGCCTCATTCTCTGGAGCAGCAAGAGGACCTCCTTGGTGCAACAATCTTCCAAAGGACTGAAAAAGATAATCAGTTAGCACCCTCAATCGATGATTTGACCTTCCTACAGCTAGTGGACAAGGGGTTTGTAAAAGGATGAAAGTGGCAGCTGAGTGGCACCCTTGCCCTTCCAAAACCCGAGGAAGCCACTCCCTAACAACAGGCGCCAGGCACACCAACGGCTTATGTCATTGCAGCAAGCTTTCCAGAAGAGACCCAGCATGAAGGAAAACTTCCTGGAGTTTATGCAAGGGATTTTGAATAATTATGCAGAGTTGGCACCACCATCAGAGGGAAGGGAGGTGTGGTACCTTCCCATTTTTGGAGTCTACCACCCACACAAGCCCGGTAAAATCAGGGTAGTTTTTGACTCAAGTGCTCGCTTTGAGGGTGTCTCACTGACGAGGTCTTGCTTCAGGGGCCCAATCTCAACAATGGTCTTCTGGGAGTTCTTCTTAGGTTCAGGAAGGAACCAGTAGCCATAACTGTGGACGTTAGGCAAATGTTTTATTGCTTTCTGGTCCAGGAAGAGCATCGAGATGTTTTGCGCTTTCTGTGGTTCAAGGACAACAACCCTGAAAGTGAAGTGGTGGATTACCGAATGAGGGTCCATGTTATTGGAAACTCCATCACCTGCTGTTGCAACCTACGGGTTGAGGAGAGCTGCACAGGAGGGAAAGAAGGATTTCGGCAAGGATGTCTGTGAATTCATTAAGAAAGACTTCTATGTGGATGACGCCTTGCGGTCTTTTCCGACTGAGGTTGAAGCAGTTGATGTTCTAAAGAGAGCCCAAAATCTGCTGGCAGGTTACAACATAAAGCTCCACAAGATCACATCAAACAAGGTCGATGTTATAAATGCCTTTCCTAAAGAAGATCGAGCCAGGGGCATGGAGACTCTGGACCTTGCAGTTGATGACTTACCCATCCAGTGCAGTCTGGGTGTAGCCTGGGATACGGCAAGGGATACATTCACCTTTAACATTCCAGAGCCTCAGCAACCCTTCACGCGCAGAGGCGTGCTCTCGACCATCAACAGCGTGTTTGATCCTTTAAGCTTCCTTGCACCTGTGATGGTCGAGGGCAGGCTCTTTCTACGTGAACTAGTGTCTCAAGGTACAGATTGGGACAATCCCCTGCCTCCGGAGAAATTTGAGAAGTGGCAATGGTGGCAGGACTCACTGCAAGGTCTTAATCATCTGAACATCAGTCGCACCTATTCTACATGTTCACTGACCAGGGCCAAAGCTACAGAGCTTTTCTGATGCCTCGGTAAAGGCAATTGCAGCAGTTGCCTACTTAAAGATGGAAACTGATGAAGGTCACACAGAAGTCAGTTTTGTACTTGGCAAGGCCACAGTGTTGTCCATAGAAATTGCAGACCAGATCAGAGAGGAAATAGGGCTTAAGTTGGACAGGATCACATTCTGCACAGACAGTAAGGTTGTGTTGGAATATATAACTAATGAATCTCGAAGGTTCTACATATATGTGAATAACCGTGTGCAATGCATCAGACAGTCCAGCCATCCAAGTCAGTGGAGATATGTAGCCACCGAAAACAATCCAGAAGATCTCGGCTCAAGATCTGTGCCTGCAAGTCAGTTGCAAGGAACCAGTTGGTTGATGGGACCAAGATTTTTATTGGAACCTGAGTCATCATCAACGGACATTATGGCCTTTTTAACTGGTCAATCCAGACTCGGATGTGGAACTTCGCCCAAAGGTCACAGCGCTTTCGACAAAGGTCTCAGGAGAACAACTGAACACCAAGCATTTTGAACGCTTTTCGTCATGGAGTCGAGTGACAACAGCTGTAGCTCGACTGTTACATGTGGCACGAAGCCTACACAAACCAGCGCATGGTGCAGACTGTGTTGGATGGCACTACTGCAAGAAAGGTATTAGAAGTGCTGAGTTAACCAAGGCAGAACACGTCATCATAAAGAGTGTGCAATGCAAGGTTTATGCAGAAGAGATGACATGCCTTGAAAGCAAACAAGACTTACCTGGGAGTAGCCCTCTAAAGAAGTTACATCTTGTGAGGGACAAAGAGGGTCTGCTACGTGTAGGAGGACGCATTACCCATTCAAACCTACCTGCGGATGAGACTCGGTGTTACTTATTCGCCATCACCATGAACAGGTTAAACACCAGGGAAGGCACTTCACAGAAGGTGCTGTGCGTGGAAGTGGCCTATGGATAGTGGGAGCAAAACGAGCCATCAACAGCCTTATCTACAAATGTGTGACATGCAGAAAATTGTGTGGCAGGTAGGAACAGCAGCAGATGGCGGACCTCCCCCCAGAGCTCCTGCAGCAAGAGCCTCCATTTACCTATATAGGGCTGGATGTGTTTGGGCCTTGGGAAGTCGTAGCACGTCGGACCAGAGGTGGAAGTGCCAACAGCAAGAGGTGGGCGATATTGTTTACTTTTATGTCCACTAGAGCTGTCCATTTGGAGGTGATTGAGTCGATGATTGCTTCAAGCTGCATAAATGCCCTCCGCAGGTTTTTCTCGATCAGGGGACCAGCAAAGCAGATTAGGTCAGATCGCGGGACAAATTTTGTTGGGGCTACCAACAAGTTAAAGCTTTCCCCAGACACTCAAGAGGACAGTGTCAATGCATACCTACTCAGTCAAAAGTGCACATGGGTCTTTAACCCCCCGCATGCGTCTAATATAGGAGGCAGTTGGAGCGCATAATAGGAACAGCATGGCGTATCCTGGATTCAATGTTGCTCCAAGAAGGGAGGTCGAAGATTACCCATGAAGTCCTTTGCACATTGATGGCAGAGGTAATGGCCATAATTAACTCTAGGCCATTGATACCAGTCTCCTCAGACCCAGAAGCCCCTCTAAAAAAACCATTAGCATATTAACTGAAGATAAATGTTCCATGGATATATTTAGCAAATCCTTGCATCAATAATCAAAACCATTTTTGATTAGTAATAAACATTGCGAAGAAATTCCTTTGGACAAATTTAAAAGACTCTTAATACTTAGATGTTTTGCACCCTCAGATTCCAGCCAAATGGTGTCTGATCCTAACAGGTCATACATCATTCTGAAGCATACTTCATTATGATTTCATAATTGAAGAAAAAAAAAAAAAAAGGTATGGCTGGTTTTGTGGTCCAGTGTGTGTGTGGGGGGGGGGGGCTGTGGGAGGGTCACAGGGCACTTGGTGGATCTTTTATCATCATAGGATGGTTGTGTACACACTGCCAACACATTGTTCAAGCACCATAAATGCAAGTTTGTATCTGCACCCCTTTAACATTTGACCAAAATCTAGAAAAAGATGAAGCTGTATTGCTATGACTAAGTGCATGAAAAGGCTGCTAGGTCAAGACTCTTCATGTGATTCATTTTTGGGTATAGAAAACTCTGTACTTTATTGTAAAAATTCTGAATCATCCTTGTAGTCGTCATTTATTAGCAAGTAAAATGCTCTAAAGCAGGTACACACAAATAGGCTTAGCTGGTAGCAAGTTGCAAAGAGCAAACAGGAATTCCAAACAGTGAAAAAGACCAGGTCCTTAAACAGAACCAGGGAGAAGGAGAAGAAAAAAAAAAAAAAAAAAAACACATTTAAATACAGCAAAATATAAAACCCTTAAAATTAAACTCCTAGCAGCAGCTCCTACATCAGATAAACCCTCATTTCCGTCTGCAAAATGTTATACACAATTACACAAAACATGACACTTAGTATTAGCCTACATCAAATATTCTCATACCCAACTACAGCCACGACAACGGTTTTCCAAACCTGGCACGAGATTTTAACATGCATGATTACAAAATATCACATTTAAAAAGTGTTACAGCCTACATAACCAATAAAACTTGTCTTTAGCTCAAAGAGAGAAATCACAGTCACCATTACAACAAAGCTAATGGTACTTCATTAGTAGAGGATTCGAGGCTAGAAACTACCTTACTGTACTCACCCAGGTGACGGAAAACAAGGACTTCATGAAACAGATAGAAACAGACCGGTTTAAGTAGACAGGTGAAAACGATGCAAGTGGAGACAGCTGAATGCAATTAACAGGTGTGCAATTAACCGTGATGAAGGAACAAGGCTTTGTGGGAAATGTAGTGCTTGCAGTGAGGTGACTCTATGGGGAAGTGAGACCACTAGTGGACACCCAGGGAAACAAAGACCAGACACTGTGACACTGGTAATACCAGTTTATACTTCAGGGCCCGTATTCATAAAGAATCTTAATGCAAAAAGTAGCTCCTAGTGATAAAATTCTAAGAAAATTCCTAGAAATGTGGGCGTTTACTCTTAAAAAAAAAGAAAAAATCCTAGTAAAGAAAAAAGTAATTCAGAAAGCATCTTAACCCTTAAACGAGGTCTTAAGGTCAAACTTGTTAGGAGCACAGACGAGGACTTTTAAGAGGCTTAAGAGTTTCTTTAGCAGAGGAGAAAATGACAGAAAGACAAAGAGGCAGAAGAAATGTGTTGCAGACAATGGATGACAGTGAGTTAATAAGACGCTATAGATTATATAATAATTTATAATTTAATATATAAATTAAATTAATAACTACATGATATTTGGCAACTGGGAAAATGCAACAATGCAATAGTGATGATTTGGGTCTGTCATAACCTTCTGCAAGCAGAGTGATAACACAAACAATTACAGCACTTTCAGAACATCTTATTGTGTCGCAGTTCATTTAGTTTCCACTGGACATTACCACCTTACAGGCTCAAAAAACTGCATTTATGAATATAGCAGGCTGATAGGTGCGCACAGGCAGGGAGAATGAACCGTTAATAGTTTGTGCTATATGCTCCCATGTCTGCATCTTGTCTCTTGCTGTGACACCCGGCCCAAATTTTCCTTTAAGAATGGCCTTGTGTTCATCCACTAACTGGGCTAACAGTAAACACTGTTCCTCTGACCAGTTTGGTTTTCTCGCCCTTCTTGGTTTTGATTCCATGTTTGATACATTAAAACCAACATTCAAACCGCCACTTAAATAATCACTGTAATTGGAAAGAGTGGACCAATTTTTATCATTCTAAGCCAATCAAATACCTTATAGGAAATCACAAGCATGGTAAATAAAAAAAAAGGATTTAGATACACACATATAATGTGTGTTTGTGTGTGTGTGTGTGTGTGTGTGTGTGTGAGAAAGAGAGAGAGAACTGTCAAATAGGAAAAATTACGCATGTAAATTTAAATTGAGAATTAGAATAGACCCTATACATAAAATCACTCTTTTTTTCCTTCTTGTACAACCAACCAATCACAGTCTTCAAATGATTGTGTCATACATAGCAACGGGGTCAACCCCGCCTCCTCACTAAGATGAAAGTTTTTGTCTTTTCCTTACTCAGAGTTGCTTTCAGATTGGTCCCGAATCACTCTTAAGCTAAGACTCCTACGTAAAAGTTTTTAAGCTAAATTAAGAGTTTTCTGAGAGGATTCTTAGAATCTTTATGAATGCGGGCCCAGAGATTTAACTTAACTTCAATGCTTTATGTTGGGGTAAGGTAAAACACTGGCTCAATTTACGCCACAGCATTTGGCTCATTGTGCCCCATAGCTGCAATTTAAAAAGAAAGAAATGCTAACCAATACAGGCTAATATTTAGTTAAATTAACTGCATGGCTCCTAAATCAACTATATGCACTCTTTGATAAATGTCTTTGATAAAACAGCTATTACATCTGTTATACTAAAATTTTACCTTGACAAGCCAAAAACAGTGTACTCATTACTCATTTGTCTTCATCATTTCAATCTAAAAGCAGCAGTCAGATGTATAATGTTTAGCTCTAGCTTAAATCTTAATTTGTACTCTTTCACCCTAAATGCATCTGAATTCAAGTGAACAATAAAACATGCCTTCCTTTATTCAATTGGTCATCTCCATAATTTTGACACTGACAAGTGTTTTTAGACTAGAGAGAAGTAAACATTGTCAATGGAAGATCTTTCTAGCCATGTGTTCAGCCCAAGCAACTGTGAAACCACATTAGTTCCCCTGATAAACGACTGAACTTTGAGTCTTCAAAGTGTTTTGATGAGATCACTGAAGTCCTTCTTAAGGAGTTCTGACTGCTCTTTCTGAATATCATTCTTCGCACACATGGATGATGATTCGATTTGCAGTCTTGTGCTTGAGTTCCATGTTCACATCACAGACTGTTGCTTGAGGAAGGCAGCATGTTGTTGAATTTCTGCAATTGATGTTTCTGATAATAGAGTCACCCACTATTACCCCTCATTTACACTGAACACGTGTGCGGCGCATTACGGCTGCGACACGGCTACCAGAGCTGATCGCGCCCATTCTACTCAATGCTTGTGTTTACACCGGCCGCGACACAGCGCGTTTCAGAAGCTTCCCAGAAGCGGCTCTCCGCGCCGCTTCGCTAAATATAGGCGCCTAGTCTATTTTTGACGGACGCGCATAAGTCGCACCAGAAATGCAAAATAAAAGTCAAAAATCCCTGTCAATTTCAAAATAAACAGCCTGTGCAGACTCCCAAATGTATTGCAATATATTGGCAATATATCTCCTATAGGAGACAAGAAATGGACAAGAAATGGACGTAAAACATATTATCTCTACTCAGATATTTCATGAAGGATGAACTAAAACAAACTGAGTAAATTCAACTAGAAGTAGACATGTCCTTATAACTTGATTTGTCCAAATAACATGGTACAAACATGTGGAACCACTGTCCATAAAAGAATCATGTTCAGCCAAAGAGTCGTTTTTTGAGTGTATTTGGTTATAGGTGGGATTCATGTATATTAAGGTTTTTTCTCTGTATACAGGGTGATGGAGTTAAGATGGAGAGAGCATTAAATGGTTTAATGTAAATGTTGGCCTGAAAACAAATAGATGACTATTTTATTTATCTAATAAAGGAGCTTTTTTTTAATACTTTGATTCTATAATAAAAAATATCCCAGTTCTCCCAATTTATATATACATATCAATGTTCATGTGTAAATAAGACGCCATGTTTTGTAGTTAAATGGCATTGAGAACAATGTAATGTATGTGATGCCCTTTTTCTTGTTTTGGCTACATCAACTAGATTGACAGATAAACTCAAAAACCATCACAAGTAGGAACAGTAATGGACAGTGATGCAATTTTTTGTGATTTTTATTATGATGGAAAACATTTTAATATATATATATATATATATATATATATATATATATATAAAGTATATGTAGAATTTTGATATACACAATATTTAAATAAATATTTATTCTAGTAGAATTTGGCAAAATTTTGAGTTATTTTTTTTAACAGTACATATAGATTTTCTGTAATCAACCATGTAAAACTACAACATGCAAACAAAGTATTTATCTAAGAATTATTGTACTATGTACACGCACACACGCACGCACAGAGAGAGACAGAGACATCAAGAATATGAATCTCAACAATGGAGACAATCAACTAAATGTTTCATCCTGCAATGCATGCTTTAACATGGGTAACACATAATAACAATAGTTATAACATCTTTATTGTCACCATTGTTTGTCACCAAATTTCAGTTTAAGAACTCAAAGTCAGAACATATTGCAGGTTAGCAGTGGAGTGTGAGTTAGTATGGCAATAAATGCAGCCAAAAAACAAACCACTTTCTTGGTAGCCTAAAACCCATGATTGGTGCAAACTAAACTGAAATTTACCTGGCTAGCCAGCTAATCCGGCTTCATGGTACAGGCCCCAGATGTTTGATCAATAGTCTCTATACATAGCAGTTTATAAAGACGGTTGGCATTTCACAAGTTTATTTTCTTTATCGACAAAACAACATGTCAGAGACAGTTTAGGATAAAGAATATTGACATTGTTGCTGTTTAATTACATGGTGTATTAATAATGGCGGAGAAAATTAATAGTTGCTGAAGATTTTAATTGCAGGTTAGAATTCTTATCCCTGATTTGTTCATCTTTGTTTAAAAGTGCAACACAATGTAAAAATGAAACCCAGATCAACAAATCCTTGATTTGCAATGAACTTAAGAATTTTATAAATTAGTGATAGAAATGTTAAAACATAGAAAGACAAATTAATCAGAATAAGAAAGAGCTTTATTGCCAATTGTGTTTACACACATCAGCAATTTGTCTTGGCGTTAAGAGCTTCCAGTACAGCAAGTGCAAACATAGTGCAGAAGATACATAAAAATATGTTAATAAAACACTACTGCTAGAGAAAATAGACAATAAATTATTAATAAAAACAGTAATAAAAATATACAGAAAAAGCAAAAATGTCCATTGAAAGAACTGTGAATGTGTATATGTGCTATATACAGATGAAGTTATTTACAGATGTACAGTACTGTGAGAGGTTGTGAGTTGTTCAGGTGGGATATGGCCATGGGGGGAAGGTTGAATAATAATAATAAAATGATTAGAACAAATGATTAAAAAAAATATTCTGAAATAATCAACAATCAGTTCTAACTTGTTCTAATAATCTTTGATCAATCAATTCTCAATATACTTGTTTTATGCAGCGTTACAGATCAGAACTCTAACTACTACTCTGTAATTGCTATAAAATCTCAGACGTGAATTTTTTTATGCGCGGTTAGAGAAGAAAAATGAGTGAAACTCTTCCCACATGAAGGACAGTGATACGGCTTCTCTCCAGTGTGGATCCTCTCATGTATCCTCAGATATTCTGAGCGTTTGAAGCTCTTGTCACAGTGTGAACACTTGTAAGGTGTTTCTCTAGTGTGAACTGTCCTGTGCACTTTCAGTGCACCATCCGTAAAAAAAGCCTTACCACATTCAGAGCAAACATGATCCTTCACACCGCTGTGTCTTTTCTGGTGCAATTTTAAAGTACTCATCTGACTAAAACTCTTTCCACACAAAGAACACACGTAAGGCTTCTCCTTTGTATGAACTTTCATGTGATCCTTAAGGAAATCTGCCCTAAAAAACTTTTTACCGCATTGATCACAGCTATATAGCCTTTCTCTGGAATGAGTAAGAAGATGTACTTTATAAACACCTGATTTTATGAAACTCTTCCCACATTGATCACATGTGTGTGGCTTTTGTCCACTGTGGATTTTCATGTGTTCTCTAAGGCCTCCTTTTTGTGCGTAACTCTTCCCACATTGAGCACAGATGTGCGGTTTCTCTCCCGTGTGAATTGTCATGTGTTCGTTAAGGTTTGTTTTATGTATGAAACACTTCCCGCACTGATCACATGCATATGGCTTCTCTCCAGTGTGGATTTTGATGTGTTCATTAAGGTTACCTTTATGTGTGAATCTCTTCCCACACTGATCACATGTGAACGGCCTCTCCCCAGTGTGGACTTTCATGTGTTCACTAAGGTTTCTTTTTTGTGAAAAACTCTTCCCACACTGATCACATGTGTGCAGCTTCTCTCCAGTGTGGATTTTCATGTGATCATTAAAAGGTACTTTTTGTATGAAACACTTCCCACATTGGTCACATGCATATGGTTTCTCTCCAGTGTGGATTTTCTTGTGTACACTAAGGTTACCTTTTTGTGCAAAACTCTTCCCACATTGATCACATTTGTGTGGCTTCTCTGCGGTATGACTTTTTATGTGTTCAATAAGGTTTCCGTTTATTGTAAAAATCTTCTCGCACTCATCACATGCATAAGGCTTCCCTCCAAAATGAAATATTATCTCAATCTCAAGATTCCGCTCGCATGAGAAACCCTTTCCACAGTGAAAGCAAGTGAAACATAAAATGTCATTTTTCAGTGAGGAGCTCCAGGATAGATCTTCAGTTTTGACCTGATGTTTCTCCCCTGTTTCAACCTCCTTGTTCTCTTCTTTTAGGTCTAAAAAGTAATAAATAAATAAATAAATAATATATATACTGTATTACTAAAATAAATACATTTCATTTACATAAAAATCAAAGAGAGAAATAAGGAAAATAATAATTATAATAATAGAAATATGAACATTCTGATACACTCTGAACTTGAATTACTGAATTATTATTTTTAAAAATTACAGATTGCACAAATTGAACATTTTTGTAATTCACAGACAAGGCTTAAAGGGGTAGTTTACCCAAAAATGAAAATGTTATGTTTATCTGCTTACCCCAGGGCATCCAAGATGTAGGTGACTAATATATATATATATATATATATATATAAAAACCTCTGGTTCATGCAATGTTAGAACTGTTAGAACTGTTGTTACTTGCTTTATGGCGGATTGCAGACTTATAAGTGCATTACCGGCACCCATCTCTCAAGTGGACCCCTGACACTCCTAATTGAGATTCTAGATAAGAGTGTCAATGGTACATTTAAATGATAGGTGGTGGTAATGCACTTATATGTCTGCGATCCGCTAATAAAGCAGGAAGAAGAAGTTGCCTCAGGCACTTGCTGATGTGAAGCGCTTTCACAAGAGTTCTAACATTTCGGACATTGAACCAGAGAAAAAAAAAAAAAAAAAAAAAAAATATATATATATATATATATATATATATATATAAATTCTGTTCAGTTTCTTGCATTGACTGATTGTTTTGTGTCTTTACACATCAATGTGTCGTCACAAGCTGCAGGGTTTAATTTGGATTTTTCTGTGCATGTTTTTTTTCTCTCTCATGGATTCTATGACCATTTATAAGCATTGTAGACTGAGAGACAGCACCAGCTGAAGTTAAAAATCATACATAATTTGTGTTTTACTGAAGAAACAAAGTGACCTACATTTTGGATGCCCTGAGGGTAAGCATATAAACATCAAATTTTCATTTTTGGGTGAACTATCTCTTTAAGCCTTGTACCAGACTAAAATGCACAGGTGCATCTAAAAAAAATTGAATATCATGGAAAAGTTCTTTATTTTTTGTAGTTTTTTTGTAGTTTCTTTCTTATATTCTGGATTCATTGCACATAAACTGAAATATTTCAAGAGATTTTTGTTTTAATTCTGATGGTTACGATTTACATCTTAGGAAAATTAGAAATTCAGTATCTCAAATCAAAGATCAAATCAAACAAAGATTTTAAAATAGAAATGTTCAAGATCTCCACAGCAGGTTTAATTATGCACTCAATACTTGGTTGGGGCGCCTTTTGTATGAATGACTGCTACAGTGCGGGGTGGCATGGAGGCGATCAGTCTGTGGCACTGCTGAGGAATTACTGAAGCCCAGGTTGCTTTGATAGCAGCCTTCAGCTCCTCTGTACTGTTTTTCAGATGGTACTTATCTTCCTCTTCACAATACCCCATACATTCTCTGTGAGGCCCATGTCAGGTGAGTTGGCTGGCCAATCAAGCACAGTAATATCATGGTCAGCAAACTACTTTGAAGTGTTTTTGGCACTGTGGGCAGGTGCTAAAATCCTACTGCAAAATTAAATCATCATCGCCATAATGCTGGTCAGCAAATGGAAGCATAAAGTGCTCCAAAATCTACTGATAGATGGCTGCATTGACTTTATACTTAATAAAACACAATGGACCAACACCAGCAGATGTCACAAATCATTACTGACTTCACACTGGACTTTGGATTCTGTGCCTCTTCCTCCAGACTTTGATTTCCAAATGAAATGCTAAATTTACTTTCATGTGAAAAGAGGACTGTGGACCACTGAGCAACAGTCCAGTTCTTTTACTCCTTACCCCAGGTGAAATGCTTCTGATGTTTTCTTGATGCGCTGACTCTGGGTTTTCCTGACAATCTTCCCAAGGCTGTGGTCATCCCTGTTGCTTGTGCACCTTTTCCTACCACACTTTTTCCTTCAAGTCAACTTTCTGTGAATATATTTTGAGACAGCACTCTGTGAACAGCCAGCCCTTTCAGCAATGACCTTCTGTGGCTTACCCTCACCCTCCTATTGATGATTGTCTTCTGGACAAAAGTCAGAAGTATTTCCCATAATTGTGGTTGCATGTTATAAATTAGCCCAAGAGGTACCCACTATTTATAATGAAAATTAAACGAATCAAGCTCACAATGGAATATTCTAATTTTTTGAGATACTGTATTTTTTTTTTCCAGGGTTGTAAGTCATAACCATCAGAATTAAAACAAAAACAAAAAATCTTAAAATATTTCAGTTTGTGTGCAATGAATCTATCACATAATATTATTTATTATTATTTTTCATTACAAAGAATAAAGACCATTTCTATGATATTCAGATTTTTGGAGATGCACCTGTAAGACTTACTTAAACATCCTTACTAAATGATGGCCTATTCCTGGCTTACAATAGTCTAAGCCCTGTCTGTGAAAACTAGGCTAATGTCTTATTTTTTAAATACATATCCAATTTTTGTTAGTTTTTTAGCAAGCAAAAACATCTGCCAATGGGGCAAGAAAAACAATCTTTAATCTAAGGCTAAACAATATATTTTTTTTGTTTGTTTGTTTTGTACCCCATTGTCAGATATTTTTAGTTGTTTTCAGTAAAAATAAACACAATTTGGAATCAGGAAACACAAGACATTGCATCTTAAGTCATTTTACTTGACATGTAAACGCTTCCTGATTCATTTTTTAATATATATAAATATACTAGAAAATAAGCCAAAAATACTCAATTTTTTGGAGACAGTTTTGAACACTTATTGTCTATGTACTTCGATAACTGATTGTGGAACATTTTTTTTATCAATTTTATTTCTTCAGCTTTAAAAGAATTATAACTTTATTAAAGAATTAAGAACAAACACCAACCTATTTGTTGTTCAATATCTTCCTGTTTTATTCTGCAGGGCTCTGGATCATTCATGTTTTCAATTTTCTCACACAAACTTAATCTTCTTCACTTTTAGGCTAATGGGAACATTCCAGCATTTATTGGTAAAGCACTTTGAAAATGCTGAACTGTAGGTGAATCGCTGCAAAAATTAAATAAATAATAATAATAATAAACAGTTATTAAATTCAATGCGTTCATCATCAAATTGAGTGTTACAATCAAACCTCTTCATATAAATCACCCACAGGCAAAATATAAATACAAATAACATTAATTTGTTGGAAAATTTGACTTGATGAAGTGACACTCAAAAACAATACCATTATTGCTCAAAATTATCAAAATAATACACGGACATAAAAACACACAAAATCACAGGTCTTGAATGAATTTAGCATTAACGTTCCTCGCACTGTTGTTGTCTGCTAGGCTTAATGTTTATTTCAGTCAGCGGACGCCAGAAAAGACGCACAGACAACGCTGAACCAGATGAAAACGATACAGAATGAATCCGTGAAATGCTGCTTTAACAAACAGTGTTTTATAATTGTACATTACATGAAGCACAGTGAACCGATTGTCTTACCTCGGGAGACCCACGCTGACTGATGACGCTAGAGGTGACGTCGTCTTCTTGTGTTACGTAGGATCTTACACAAATAAGTGCATTTACCGCCCCCTATTGACGAGTGGACCATTGACACGACGAGCGTGACATGTGCCTGTTGTTTTTATCCTCCTTTGTGACACGTTTCGTATGTAATATCAGTCACATACACGTAGTGAGAAATATTAAAATTTAAATTATTGAATAGGTTTTAATTTTTTTGGATAGTGGTTTTATACTACCCAATATAAACTACATGATATTGCAAAGAACCAGCTATCGAAGTACACATGGCATCATTGCAACATATCTTGAAACATAAATTGTTCCTTTTTATTATTATTATTTAGAAAAATTCAACAGATAATAAGTATAGTAAATGTGCTAAATCCCATGTCCCTAGCAAATGTATGAATGCCAGCGATAATAACTGTTGCAACATGCTGGTTGTGGTTTAATGACCAATTAGTTACTGCAATTAAATGTAGTTTTCCTTTTTTTTTGTTGGAAACTCTTTCAACATTGATCACATGTGAAAGGAATTTTAAGTTTAGGTTATTTGTTGGGAAACTGTTTTGAGTATTTATTTCATTAAAAAAAAAATGTGATAATTATGAAGGGAAAGGGCATAAAAACGATCAATGATGAAAGAAGACAATTGCTATAAAAATTATCCATCAGCATTGTTCCCTCAATGACCTTTACTTTCCAAATTTCCTTTTTTTCTGAAAAGCTCTAGAAAAAGAACATAATCACTTCATTAGGGTTTCTGTTGTCCACACATGATCTGTCTGGTCAGCTCTTCAAAACCTTCTGCAGCTGTGGCTTTTCCCGGTCCAGATATCAGGGATTTTACTGGTCCCTTTACATTCAGATATTTTTATTGGCTATTGAAGTGTTGTCAAAGGTTTGAAAATCAATTTAAATTGTGGGATTACTCAGTTACAAACTATTATTTAAAAGTAATGAGGTAGATTATTTGCAAAATTTGTAGTTAAATATAAGTAAAAATACAGATTAAAAAAAATATAGTACCACAAAAAAAAACCTACTTAACTTCTCCACAAATTAAAATGTAAGTTTCTTTTTTTTTTTTTTTTTTTTAGCTTTTAGTATTAATATGTTAGCTTTAAGGTTATGAATAAGATGGTTTTCCGAAACAATAATAAAAATTTGCATTCAAAACTTACAGTCTCTTACTTCCGTTAAAACGGATCACGGATTTTCATGACATCATATCGCACTTCATCTTCTCATCAAGTGTTCTAACCAATCAAATGCTCTCTAGAATCCAAAGCCTCCACCCCTGCACTATAACTATAGACTCTGAAGCGCCGGCTGAAATCGGACACTTGTTCACAGTGAACTATTTCCTGTACATTGAATGGCTCGTAGTGCACAATGTAGGTGATAGAGAATTATTCAGATAGTGTAAATATGCTTTCGATTGGGGCAAATGTGGACTGGTTTCACGTGAAATTTAGCACCTTCCTGCATAAAAATGATCTGTATGAAGAATTTCAGTCAGGTTTTAGTCCCCACCATAGCACAGAAACTGCACTTGTTAAAATTACAAATGACCTGCTCCTTGCGTCAGATCAAGGCTGCATCTCATTTCTAGTCTTACTTGATCTTAGTGAAGTGTTCGACACCATAGAACATGACATACTCATAGATCGATTACAAAACTATACAGGTATTCAAGGGCAGGCTCTAAGATGGTTTAGATCCTACCTGTCCGATCGCTACCATTTTTTTACTTAAATGGGGTGTCATCTCATTTATCATCAGTAAAATATGGAGTGCCACAAGGATCCGTCCTAGGTCCCCTTCTATTTTCAATATACATGTTGCCCCTTGGTAATATTATTAGAAAATACGGAATTAGCTTCCACTGTTATGCTGATGATACTCAGCTATATATCTCAACGAGACCAGATGAAACTTCCCAATTATCTAAGCTAACAGAGTGTGTTAAAAATGTAAAAGATTGGATGACAAATAATTTTCTCCAATTAAATTCGGATAAGACAGAGATATTAATTATTGGACCAAAAAACACTACACAGAATCTTGTAGATTACAATCTGCAACTAGACGGATGTACCGTTACTTTCTCTACAGTCAGAAGTCTGGGTGTTATATTAGACAGCAATTTGTCTTTTGAAAATCATATTTCCAATGTTACAAAAACTGCATTATTCCATCTTAGAAACATTGCCAAGCTACGAAACATGTTATCTGTTTCTGATGCAGAAAAGCTAGTTCATGCATTTATGACCTCTAGACTGGACTATTGTAATGCACTTCTAGGTGGTTGTCCTGCTTCGTCAATAAACAAGCTACAGGTAGTCCAAAATGCAGCAGCTAGAGTCCTTACAAGGTCAAGAAAATATGATCATATTACCCCAATTTTACAGTCTCTGTAAACTAATTTTACTTTGTTGGATCAGCAGCTATGCTAATGATGTCTCTATTTTGTTTCTATGTTTTGCCACGGGATGTAACTAGGATTTACACAAGCTCCAGTCTGGATCCAGAACACCTGAGAAGAGATGATGCTGACCCTCAGAGGACCCCAGATGATGCTAACCTTGAATCAACAAACAGAACTAACAATTATTGCTACATGTGTGACTGCATCATATAATAACTATCAATTAATAATATTGATAGTTCATCGTCTAGCTGACTACATCTTGTATTATTTTATTTTTTTTTTTTTCTAAAATCCTGTCAAACGTGCACAAACTACTAGCTACTACTAAATATTGTAGAAACATAATTTAAAGTTGCTTTGTAACGATTTGTATTGTAAAAAGCGCTATACAATAAACTTGAATTGAACTGAATTGAACTGTGGCAACATACACAGTCTAATCCAAACTTTGGCTCTGGTCCAGAGACGGAATTGCACAGAGCGGATCATATGCAAGAGTCAGCATATATTAAAAACTTTTACAACTCAACAGCCTCAGCATGATTATTACCACTATTTTGTTTTACTAAGAGTTTCAAATTGAATATAGGGGTAATCTGTTATACTGTGGTTGTCAAATATGACTTTACCGAGCTCAACGGCTTTGGCCAGAGCAGACATAAATAAATAAAAAACACTATATGGCTTGGGCGTCGTGACGTCATTACTTGGCGTGGTTACCATGTTTATGGCCTCCTTTACCGCCACTCGGACTACTGCGCAATGTTTAGACGTACTCCCTATCAGCTGCGTCGTTGATTAATTAAAAATCTATTTCAACCATGGTAAACTGTTGCTGTAATGTGGGGTGTAATAGCGCAACACATAATTGCTATGGGGGAAAAAATTAAAATGGATTAACTTTCCACCTCTTTCCTGCTTGGAGTAGTGATGGGAAGTTCGGATCATTTTACCGACTTGGACTTTTGAATCTCGTTCAGCAAAATGAACTAATCTTTTTTCGAGTCATTTCGTTCATTTTAGCAAAATGTAATTCAAATATTAAGTACTACCTCCCCAACACATCTAGTACTTAGGCAAACGTTGATCACACTACAAACAATACAAAACTAAAATGCTATAAGATACAGAAAAAAATATTAATTCTTTACCTGGGTCTTCAGTCTGTGATTAGCTCATCTCACCTCTTATCTGACAAGAAGAAGTCTTCAGGTTTAAGTCATTCCTTAATCACGTGACAGACCCATACGCAAAACCAACGCGGTCGTGAGCCGGAAAGAGAATTGATTAGTTCATCTCATGAGTCTTTCGGGTCTCAGGTCGAGTTTGACTAGTTCCTTAATCACGTGACAGACCCATGCGCTATTTCTGACATTTCTGTCACTGTGTTTTTGTTACTGTTTGTTGAGGATCTGTGGTTTGTTATTATTTTATAAATAAATAAAACCCTGTTATAAATAAAAATTTGATTAATTTGTCTTCTTGATTGTCTATCGGTAAATAAACACTAGGCTATATAATAATATAATAATCCAAGCTTACAATAAAAAGTATTTATAGACTAGTTTGTTCATTTTTACTCCAATTTTGAGTTTGCTGGTATAATAATTGCTTTTCCTAGGCAGACTTGACATATTGGTGTAATATATGTATAAGAAGATTGCTCAAAAAAGGACATAATGACATACATTAAAAGCAAATAACATTTTGAATTTGAATTATTAATGTTAGTTTAAGACATTAAGGTTATGATAACTTCAGCTTTAACAGTTTTAACCCAGCTCAGAGTGAGGAGTTTCAGATCCTGGTGCGACTGCCAGTGCAGGGGCCATGTTTTGGGAAGACTTTGACGAGAGGTTAGCAAGTTTGAGGCCTTCTGCTACCTCTTCTAAGACCTCAGATGCTATGATAGAGATGCGGGCCAACCTTGCAGAGCCACTCTTACCCCGCACATCAGACCCTCTGGCCTGGTGGAGGAGATTTTCACCAGTATACACAAGCTTTTCTGAAGTCACAAAGACAAGACTTTGCATTGTGGCCACATCCGTGTCATCTGAATTTGTTTTTTCTAAAACTGGGCAGATTATCTCTGATAGAAGAACTCACAGACTCAGCCCATCCAAGGTCAGGGAGCTTGTTTTTTTTTTATTAAAATGCAAACATGCCTTAAAGCAAGTCCTAAAAATATAGCCACAGTGTGTTATTTATTTTAAAGCTTATTTATTTTTATTTATTTAGAAAAAGACTAGTTTGTTGTGCAATATTTTTGTTGTTGTGATTTTAAAGGTAATTTGTTATTGTTATAAGGCTCCGTAGCTTTAGTATTTCTTAATTTTCATTTATTTTTTATTAAAATGGTTTAAAATTATTTTGGGAATAGTTATCCTCTTTGATATAAAGTTTTTATTTTGACACAAAAGTGTTATTTATTTTAAAACGCATTCATTTAAAATTATTATGTAAAAAAAAAGCAAAGCTTGTTGTTTTTTTATTTTGTACTTTTAAAGTTCATTTCTTAAGGTTATTAGACCCTGTGGCTTTATTATCTTTTAATTTTAATTTCATTTTTAATTCATTTAATTAATTTTATTATTTTAATTTATTTTGGAATAGTTGTCCTCTTTGTTACAAAGCTTTTCTGGCACAAAAATAAACAATAAACAACAATTCAAAAGTATGTACACAGTGTTTTTAATGTTACAAAGTATCATATGTTACAAAAGTATGGTTTACACACACAATCTGATTTAATAACTGCACAACTAAACAAAAACAAACAAACAAACAAACAGAAAAAAAGATCAACATTTTAAGCATAACCAACTCTTTATTTCCACATTCAGTGTTATGGAAAAGTACCACCATGACAGAAATTAAAAGCAACAATTTGAAACCAGAAATGCATCACGTTACTGTAAGAAATTGTTGGGAATTTCATATAAATCCAAACCAAAGTGCCGATTTCGTCCACATACCGGTCACTGACATCCCTGTTTTCTGTATCGCTGTAAATCCCAAAACCTTTTCATGATTTTAGCATCTTTTTCTTTGTCCCAATTCTGCTTCTTCTCGTTCGACTTGCTGTATGTTTACATTCGAAAGGCCATCAACAAGGTCACCACGTCCCAGAATGCGGCGCCCAAGCCCTATTGGCTATTTTAACAAGGGGGTGTGGCTGCTCAATATGTCCCGCCCTCTTGTCACCATACATAGAATAATGCTGTGTGTTTCAAGGCACTTCAATGGACCTTTAATTACAATATGAGTAGTTGTATTCCGTTACTTCCACAACTGTGTATTTTAAGCTGTTTGAAATGTAAGTGATCACAACCTGCAAAGCGCGCTTTAGCTCCTCTCCACTCAAATGATTGGATATACTTCTAACAGCACACAGCTATATAGGGTAAACATTTTAACTAACATTGCGATATGCTTGAACTGTTTTATATCTATATTTAAGGCAAGTCGTGATGATTTAAGAAGGCTTAATTTCTCAAACATAGGCTATGATCAACTCACAATCTGCCGCTGGCTGCTTGGTCGTCATTTTAAAAACAAAAATTTACAAAAAATAAAATAAAAAATGCTCCAAACATTTTTCTAAATTGAAATTGTTTAAAAAAAATAAATAAACAAAATATAATCACTTTACCATTACATAAAAAACTGAATTATTTTAATAGCTGAAACAATAGTTAGCTGCTTTGGAAGAAGGGTAGAGTCTCTGTAAAATCCAATAATTTACCTTACTTAGATTTAATTAGTTATCTTTACTTAGTTGTTATACTTACTAGGTTTTATTAAGTTTCAGCAACTTTCAAGGCAAATAAAACAATTTACTTACTGTTTTGAGTGACACTTACTTAAAATATTCAAGTAGCCACAAAGGAACCAATGACATTAAAAACCAGTGAGGAGGCAGCAGTGCACTAATATGTTGCTAATTGCCAGGTTTTTTTTTTTTTTTTTAGCTCACCATTATAGTGATTAGCGTTCCCTTTGGTTGGGCACTTGAAACTTCATTTATGTTACTATAATTTTCTCTCTATTAATGGAGAAATGCATCATGAAATCAGAGTTATTTGATTTCAAAGAAAAGTAAAAAATTGATTGCTTTAATAAAATGACCAATTTTTTAATTAAAGCATTTTTATGTGTGTGTTTAATAATGACCTTTTATAGACTTTATTTTTCATAAATACCTTGATATGCTTTTTATATAATCCTTAAATAGTGAGTGGTAATATGTTGAAGTCGCACACAGACTTAAACATTCATCATGTGAATCACAACAATCGTAACAATTAAATTTAATTTATTTTCATTAATTGTAACAATAGCCATTTTATTTGCTCTTTTTGTTATGCTACTGCTGACACAAGACAGCAAATAAAATTGGCAAATAAAAACAACAACTTTAAAACAAAACAACTGCATAATTTAATCTGCGCAATGCATTCTGGGAGTCAGTGAGTAGCTATACTAAGTCATGAGTAAACACAAATGAAAGGATCAAGTACCCCCTACAGTTCTTTTTTAGTTACTAGAACTCTTGTGTAAGTTAACTATACTAAGCATTTGTCAGTACAACATACTATTTTTATTTCACTTTACTTAGTTTTTTCAAGGCAATCGGTTTGCATGCTTTTTTTTAAGTAAGCCCAACTTATTAGATTTTACAGTGTGGTCAGACTAGGGTCAAGAATTAGGAAGAATTCAGGGCTGGACTAGGGCCTATTGTTGAGGCCAGTGCAGGGCTCAAACTCCTTGCACACCGGCCTAGTGCACTGGGAATGCCAGCTGCTGATTTGTGCCCCCTTGGCCAGGTGAGATCGTTGGTAAAATATCTTTGGTGGCGTTTCTTTTCTTTTTTTCTTTTTTTTTTTTTTTTGCTCTCTAATATGGTTTTGAACATCTGTCCTGGAGAGCCACAGTCCTGCAAGGTTTTTGTTCAAGCAGGTGTGTGTCAGAACAGGCAAAAAGTGCTTGTTTTGGCCATAGTTTCCTGTTCTGTTAGCCACTTTTCATTATTTACATATCGGTCTTCTTCATGTTACCATCTATGGTCATTGCAGTTCAGTTTGAGGTAGCCCAACCCAAGTTTATTATTTGTAAACTAAGGAAAAAACATTTTCATAAACTGAAATAAATGAAAATTTCTAAATAAATTAAAAACTAAAACTAAACAAAACCAACAACAGTAACTGAAAAACTAACTACAATAAAATAATAATTACCAAAAATACATAATTGGCTTAATGGTTTAATAAGCTCTAGTAGGGCCTCTTTTGTGAAACACGAACAGAATTAATTTCTGTAAATTATTCGTAAAGCTCTTATGACGTAAAGTTTTGAATTCATGAAAATGTTTTTATTTCAAAATGTTACCTGGTATGAAAGAAATGTACACCTGCTCCTTACCACGCGTAAATGGTGCGTAAAACTTTGTTTCTCTTGGCAAACTGATTACACTGAATTTTGATGCACTGCCATAATAGTTACACGTTCATTTTGCCCTTGCCCTCCATTGTAATAAAAAAAAAAATGGGTTGATAACTGTAAAACGTAGTGCTTATTACTGTCACTATTTAAATAATATAAAATAAATAGATATATAAATAGAGGATGGGTGGGACAACTAAACTAAAGGGTCTCAGCTGGAAAAACGCTGTGCCACCAAAGCGTTCTCAAGCGCCACCAGCTGGTCATTTTATGAAGAGCACATGTCATTTTTTCAGCTGGCTAAAAACTGTGATGGACACATGCTATTTAATATTTAATGTTAGGCATATGGCAACCAATATGACTGTTAAAGGCAGTTCATCAATGAATTCAGTGATGTCATCTCTGTTCAGTTTAAATAGTACCTTTGCAATCGTTGGGCAATCAAGTCAATGATATCGCTGTAGATGAAGTGGCCCCAACTAAGCAAGCCAGAGGTGACAGCAGCAAGGAACCGAAACTCCATCGGTGACAGAATGGAGAAAAAAATATTGGGAGAAACCAGGCTCAGTTGGGGGGGCAGTTCTCCTCTGACCAGACGAAACCAGTAGTTCAATTCCAGGCTGCAGCAAAGTCAGATTGTGCAGAAGAATCATCCGTTTCCTGTGGTCTTGTCCTGGTGGTCGTCTGAGACAAGGTCTTTACAGGGCATCTGTATCTGGGCTCTAGTTGTCCTGGTCTCCGCTGTCTTTCAGGGCAGTAGAGGTCCTTTCTAGGTGCTGATCCACCATCTGGTCTGGATACGTACTGGATCCGGGCGACTGCAGTGACCCTCTGATCTGGACACAGACTGGATCTCGTGGCCACGGTGACCTCGGAACAAGAGAGAAACAGACAAATATTAGCGTAGATGCCATTTTTCTAATGATGTAGAAAGTACGGTGTTATGTGAAGTGTTTCCGGTTCCGGTTTACCTAATTAATGCAGCCTAAAAATCCTTTAACGGATTTGGATATTAAAAGCATATTAGTATGTTATGTGTAAGCCAGGTTAAAGAGATGGGTCTTAATCTAAATTTAAACTGCAAGAGTGTGTCTGCCTCCCGAACAATGTTAGGTAGGTTATTCCAGAGTTTAGGCGCCAAATAGGAAAAGGATCTGCCGCCCGCAGTTGATTTTGATATTCTAGGTATTATCAAATTGCCTGAGTTTTGAGAACGTAGCGGACGTAGAGGAGTATAATGTAAAAGGAGCTCATTCAAATACTAAGGTGCTAAACCATTCAGGGCTTTATAAGTAATAAGCAATATTTTAAAATCTATACGATGTTTGATAGGGAGCCAGTGCAGTGTGGACAGGACCGGGCTAATATGGTCATACTTCCTGGTTCTAGTAAGAACTCTTGCTGCTGCATTTTGGACCAGCTGTAGTTTGTTTACTAAGCATGCAGAACAACCACCCAATAAAGCATTACAATAATCTAACCTTGAGGTCATAAACGCATTATTTTAAACATTTAAACATTTCTATATTAGACATTGAGAGCATAAGTCATGGTTTTGATATATTTTTGAGATGGAAAAATGCAATTTTACAAATGCTAGAAACATGGCTTTCTAAGGAAAGATTTAATATTAAGGAATGTTAGTATTTATATTTTTATTCATATGTTTATTTATAAAGGTCTAAGACTCTAGCTTCACATTGATCTCGACTTCATTTTTCATTTCCATAACTCCTGGCATAAATTAAGAAATGACTGTCACTGTAAGATAAAAAAAAAATAAGCTTGAGTCCTTTTGGTTTAAAATTCATAAAATCTCTCATAAATTTAATGCGTAAACAAACTCACATGATTTAAATTAAACCGGAATAAAAGTGGTGGGTTTATACATGAAAGCACCATCGGGTCAAATTTACGCATTATACTTCCTTTAACCCTCTAGAGTCGAAAGGTATTTTTGGGGCCTGGGGAAGTTTTGTCATGCCCTGACATTTGTGCTTTTTTCTTATAAATATCGAAATGGGTAAAGTGTAATCTCACTATAATCAGCACAAATTGGGCTATAATAATATGTGCACAGCATGTATGTACATTATGCGTGCTTAGTGAAAAACTAAAAATGTTAAATCACTTGAATAAGGCAAAAAAACACAGAGAACACTGGTTCCCAGGACTGTTGAGAACTGGAGCTTGTAGCATCGAAATTTTCTTTCTAAATTATGTGAAAATCATCTTGTTTACTCACTTACAGAAAACAATATACTGATTTAAATTTTCTAAGACACTTTTTGTTGGTAAAAGTCATATGCGAGTAGGCGTCAACTATCATGAATATCATTGTGATTTACACCTGAGAAGACAAAGGCCTGCATAATGAGCCTTTCAGCTGTCGAGCTGTAATTGAGCAACGTGTTAACTTACTGCAAACTAGGGCTGTGAAAATGGCTGATAAACTAAATTCAAATTTATTACTTAAATATGATCAAAATTAGAATTTTATTTCAAGTTAAAATACATACTTTTGGTTTCCTTCCCGAGGCCACAAGAGGTAGCATCGAGCAAAATATTACTAATAAACATTTATTCAAAGCATAAGAAAACATGAATATCTGTGGAAAAAAAATGTTTAATGCATAATGTTTAAAATAATGTTTATAAACCAATTTAATTAAGATGCTTGAACAACTACTGTATAAACAAACACCAGTCTTAAGTCCCATGGAGGAGCTACGACAGTGAAGGACAAGAGAGGACCAGGCCTGGATTTTATTTTGTATTTGGTTTTGTTTGTGCATGGTAGTCGTCTGTGAGGGGCTGTCGCGCTGTTTTGTGTTTATTTGGTTATTAAAACTTCATTTTTAACAACTTCTAGTTGCTAGCCACTTAAGTTGCTAGTCTCTAGTCACTGAAGTTGGCACTTAAGTCAATGAAGTAGGCTTTTAGATATGATAATTAGACCAGATTTTATTAAACATAGAAAATGCATAAGTGGCTCATTTTAAAAACAGGTACCTTGTCCTTCACCCTCCATGCAAGCTGCCTCTGTCGAGCTCAGCGCACCTGCTAGCAACAGTGAACATGCTGCCTCTGACAAGCCCAGTACTCTGCTTCCAACACCAAGCAGAGCCTTGTTGCATCCACAATGGTTAATCCTCCAAAATTTCCTCCACAAAATCCAAATGCACCATCCTAAACACCTATTTGGACAGGCTATCAGGTGTTTCAATGCGAGCTGGTATCAATCTCAACCATGGCTCGAGTATTCTATCTTACGTGATGCCAGCTTTTGATTTCCCTGCCGTAAATTTAATGTCTCCAAATCGGAAAGAGATTTGCTCTACGTGGGCACCATCATGGGGCGGGGATGAGGAAGGTCTTTTCATTAGGCTATTTGATTACACCCTCCAAAAAGACCTTAAACTAGCAGAGCTTGCAAAAAGCATTGCCGAAAAGCGAAATATACATCCAATTTGATTCAGAACGAGATAATTCAAACTCTTGCCAAAATGGTACTAAAAGACATCCAGACCTAATATGAGGAGGCCGACTCTCCTGGCCTTTGTATTGAAAGTGATGGTACCAGGGATCAGTGTAACATTGAGAATTTGTCAGTCATCATTTGATTTGTCCGCAACTCGATTCCAGAGGAACACCTACTCGGCCTCATTGAATTAAATCAGCTTGATGCTGAGTATTTGTGTGACCAAATTCTGTCTAATCTGTCTGACCTGGGTTACAATGGTGACAATTTAGTGTCTCAGTGTTATGATGGTGCTTCTGTCATGTCAGGAGTGAGGGGCGGTGTGCAGGCTTTACTGCAAAACAAAGTGGGTAAAGATATTCCATATGTGCACTGCCACAACCACCAACTCCATTTGGCAGTGGTACATGCAATGCATGCAGAACCTGTGGCAAAGAAGTTCTTTGACTGGTCCACATTTTGTCACAGATATTATGTTGCAAATAGATACAGTACATCCACACTGAAAAGACTACTAGAAATTTGCTGGACGAGTCATTATGATGTCACCAAGTCTATTGCTCACAATGAGGATGGTCTTTTGACCCAGCTTAACAGACAGAACTTCTTTGACACTGGCAAATTTATTTTGCATGTGCTTGGTGCGCTGAAGCCAGCCAGTTCAATTCTGCAGGCACAAACAGTAGTGACAGCTTCCCTGGTCACACTGAAGGAGATGCGATGCAACTCATTCTGGGAGGAGCATTTCTCTCATTGTGGAAGTAGGCCTACAAACCCACCTAAAAGGAGACAGATAGTTAATTCACAACTTGTCAGTTGAGTTATCTTGTCTACAATAGGGCATGGTGGTGACTGATGACCAAACTGCTCCTAATCAGACTTTTAAAATGGCTATGTTCAACTTCCTTGATAGGGCTATTGTGGAGATGGAGACAAGATTATCTCAAATAAATGTTGATTTAATGAGGGCAACATCATTTCTCCTACCAAAATCAGCATCTTTCCTTGACCCTTCTCTCCTGAACCCACTTCAAGTGCTTGCAGACACAGAGCAAAATATGAACTTGCAAAATGAAATTGCTGTTGCAAAAGCAATGTTGCTCAGTAAACTGTCCACTGATGCTAACCTCTCTGAAGTATGCAAGGGCATTCAGTAGTACAAAAAGGCCGTCCCCATTTTGCATAAGCTGTATGTCATAGCACTCATCATTGGTGTGTCGTCAGCTGCATGTGAAAGTTATTTTTCTACCTTGAGCCGCATTCTCACCCCTCTCCAAAGATCAATGCTGCATTCAAGGAAGAGAGATTTCGTCATTTTGGCACATGAAAAAAAAAAATCACAAAAAGTCTGGACATGAATCAATATGTTTCTGAATTTGCCAAGACTAGCTGCAGACTGGTCCTGTAGATAGGATACACTGGATGTATCAGGGACCTGATGAAATCCATGAATAAGTACAATAGTTCACAAAAAGGGTAAAATAATAATATTTGCCTATGGCAAACACTACTACTAATACTAATAAAAAAACTATATTCAAAAAAAAGTTATGTTGCCTCTGCTAATCATATCATACTTCAAATTCTTATAATTTCACAAAAAAAAAAAACTTTTATTTAAACTCTCTAGGTCTCCTGATCCCCTGTGGCATAATGTTTCCTTTTATCTTGGCCTACATGTTTACATTTACATTTATTCATTTAGCAGACACTTTTATATAAAGCCACTTACAACCAGATAATAACATTCAAATACTGTTCTCATACTGTTCAAATGAGCATGTAATTTTATTTTTACCTGAGGCCGCATTCACAAAAAAGTTTTAAGTAGCTCCTAACTGGCAAATTTAAGAGAGACTCCTAAAAATAATGGGCTTGTAACTCATAACTTTAGACTCCTAATGTGTTTTACTAAGAGTAATTCACAAAGCATTTCAGCCCTAGAAGTACCACCTATGGCTTAGAAGAAGAAACAAATGTCCAGTAATTATTCAAGGTTACATTATTGAACAAGCGGATAACATTCAAGTATCTTGACTTGGAAAGTGCACATTGATTATCTCTGCTTCAGATTCCAGCAAAGACTATATTTTTAAGTAAGACTTAGGTTGGTTGGAGTAAGTCAGAAAATCATGTTGTTTTATCAAGTAGTTTTGACAATTGCACTTCAATGCATGCTTTTCTAGTGTGAGTACTTCATTATTATAATTTTTTTTTTTTTCAAGAGTATAATGTGAGAAAAGGTAAAACGATTTCACGGGTTATAATGACTTTCTATAGGCAATGTATATCATCATATTGCTAAGACTTACGAATGTTATTGAATTTAAACTGGAATTAAAGGTTATAATAAGCAATGAACCTTCCTTTGTTTGAGTTTTTTCTCAACATATCAGTTGAAGTTTTATGTCAAGCCAGACACTTTAGCAATTGTTGTTTTGCAAAATGACTTAGTTCTTCTTTTTGCTGGATGTCTTGATCAATTCTGCCCTTTCTTACCCCTGTTCTCTTTGAGAACCAGCCCAAACTCAGGGCAGCAGAGAGAAAATGGTGCAAATCAAAAGATCCATCAGACCTGCATATTTATCAGTCTTTACTTTCATCTTTCTCTGTTGATGTCGATACTGCCAATCTTCATACTTCCACAATCAAATCAACAGTGTTAACACACGATCTCTTCAAAACATTAAATTCTTTCCTCAATCCCCCTCCATCTCTTTAAGAGTTTTGATGATTTTGCCACATTCTTCACAGACAAAACAAAAACCATTAGCAGTCCGTTCTCAGTTCCACACACAGGAACTCAAACCAACCACATCCACTGCTAAATCAATTTTCTAATTCTTCTGTCCCCTCACTAATGCAAAAGTATCTAAACTTCTCTCCAGCCATACAATCTGTCCTCTAGTCACACCATAGACCAACACACATCTCTTCTAACAGGCATTTTCCCCACCATGTTTAAGCAGGCTTGGGTAGCCCTACTGCTCAAAAAACCTACATTTAACACTTCACTTACAAATAGCTGCAGAAATGTCTCTCTCCTTCCATTCATAGAAAAAAAAAGCATTGAACAAGTTACTTTCAACCATGGATTGCTATTTCTTTCACAGAATAGGCAAATGTACATTAACCAAACAGGTTTTAGGAGTGGTCATTCAACTAAGACTGCATTAGTCAGTAACGAGAGCCTTGCGGATTGCGAAAGCTTCTACTGGATTTATCTGCTGCTTTTGACACCATGAATCATCAGAATCCCCTTATGAAACAAAAATATATTGCAATATATTGGAAAATATCATGTAATATATTAGGCATATATTCTTATATATATTTATATTTTTGCAATATACTGCAATATATTAAAAGCGGCAATCATTTGTATATTTTGCAATATATTATATAATATATGTATCATCAATATATTATTAAATGTATTCAAATATATTAAATATTAGAAAATAAAAAGGGAAAATAATATATTACAATATATCCCCAGATGGTGGATCAGCACCTAGAAAGGACCTCTACTGCCCTGAAAGACAGCGGAGACCAGGACAACTAGAGCCCCAGATACAGATCCCCTGTAAAGACCTTGTCTCAGAGGAGCACCAGGACAAGACCACAGGAAACAGATGATTCTTCTGCACAATCTGACTTTGCTGCAGCCTGGAATTGAACTACTGGTTTCGTCTGGTCAGAGGAGAACTGGCCCCCCAACTGAGCCTGGTTTCTCCCAAGGTTTTTTCTCCATTCTGTAGCCTAGTAAACCAATCTCAGAGACCATTTAGAAGGCTCAGGAAACCTTTGCAAGTGTTTTGAGTTGATCAGCTGATTGGCATGTCACCATATTCTAATTTTTTTTTTGTTGTTGTTCAAAGTGAGCCAAAATCATCACAATTAAAAGAACCAAAGACTTAAAGGTTAGTTCACTGAAAAATGTAAATTATGTAATTAATAACTTACCCTCATGTTGTTTCAAACCCGTGAGTCCTCCGCTCATCTTTGGAACACAGTTTAAAGTATTTTAGATTTAGTCCGAGAGCTCTCTGTCCCTCCATTGAAGCTGTGTGTACGGTACACTGTCCATGTCCAGAAAGGTAAGAAAAACATCATCAAAGTAGTCCATGTGACATCAGAGGGTCAGTTAGAATTTTTTGAAGCATCAAAAATACATTGTGGTTCAAAATAACAAAAATTACGACTTTATTCAGCATTGTCTTCTCTTCTTAGTCCGACTGCTGTGACCGTTGACGTATGATGCTCCTGATGTGTTATCTTTGTTATTGAGTGTCATGGTCTTGTCATGATCCTGTTTCTATCTCTCTCTTTTTCTCTCTCTGTCTCCCCCTGCTGGTTTCTCCCCTCCTGTCTCCCTCGCTCTTCGCTTCTGTGTCACAGCTGTCTTCACTTCTCATTAAGATAATTTCCCCTCCACCTGGTTCTCATCCTGCCTCGTTATTTGGGCTACTTCTCCCCTCTCGTTCTCGTGTCTCTTTGTCAGATTGTTACTTCCGAATGAAGCTGTTGTCTTTGGCGTCTTCACTAGAGAACCTTACCTGCTGTCCAACGCCGCGGCCTCCCCGCTCTGCGAGCTCCGATCTCCGGTTCTCCCCTGAGCCCGGTCAAGCCTCCGCCTCGCCAGCCTGCTGGTCGTTCCAGCCACAGAGGTTACCTGTGTTATTTATACCCAGCCTTCGGGTCTTCCTCGGTTCTCATCTTTTGTACTCCTTGGTTGGATTTACCTGTGGCTTTCCCTTGTTTAATTAAAGACTGTCATTTTGCCCTCACATTTGAGTCCTCTCTCTCTCCAATAACCATCACATTGAGAGCACCAGAAAAAAGATCAGCAGCGTCATATGTCAGCAGCATCATGAATGTGCTCACAACAGACCAGGAAGAGAAGACAATGCTGAATAAAGTCGTACTATTTTTTTTTTTTTGGGCCAAAATTTATTTTCGATGCTTCAGCAAATTCTAACTGACCCTATGATGTAACATGGACTACTTTGATGATGTTTTTACTTTTCTGGACATGGACAGTATACCTTACTTACATACATTTTCAATGGAGGGACTGAGAGCTCTCCAACTAAATCTAAAATATCTTAAACTGTGTCCTGAAGATAAACGGAGGTCTTACGGGTTTGAAACGACATGAGGGTCATTAATGACAAAATTGTAATTTTTTGGTGAACTAACCTTTTAAAACTACTTCAGTCTGTGTGCATTGCATTTATTTAATACACAAGTTTCACAATTTGAGTTGAATTACTGAAATAAATGAACTTTTCCACAAAATTCTAATTTCTTTATATGCACCTGTAGGTCTGTGCACATTTCTCAATCTGACTTGTGTCCTCTGTAGTTTGGACTTCACAAGTTTAACTCGGGATTGTGAATTCCTGGGGATGGGACAACGCGAGTCCAGGATTTCTGCAAATAGAACAGCAGCATACTTGATAATGTCAGTCAGCTCGCCTTGGCTACTGCAGTTTACAGCACTGTATTTAAAATAAGCCCCTTTTTCGTTTTCATTTAAACATAGGCTATTTATAGCAACAGACATATAGTTTAGGTAAGGTACAGGTAAAGGACCCATCTCTTTAACCTAGCTCATACATAACACACTAATATGCTTCTAATATCCAAATCCATTAAATTATTTTTAGGCTGCATTAATTAGGTAAACTGGAACTAGGAACACTTCCCATAACACCCAATGTACTTGCTACATCGTTAGAAGAATGACATCTACACTAATATTGGTCTATTTCTCTATTATTCTGAGGTCACCGTAGCCACTAGATCCAATCTGTACCCAGGTCAGAAGGTCAGCCAGATCCAGCAGGTATCCAGCCCAGATGGTGGATCAGCACCTAGAGAGGAGCACTGAACAGTACAGTACAGTACAGCACTGAAAGACAACAGAGACCAGGACAACTAGATGAGCCCCAGATACAGATTCCCTGTAAAGACAAGACCACAGTTAATATAATAAATGTAATCTACATTTACTCATTAAGCTGACGCTTTTTATCCAAATCGACTTACAATTGCTATATATATATCAGAGGTCGCATGCCTCTGGAGCAACTAGGGATTAAGTGTCTTGCTCAAGGACACATTGGCGTCTCACAGTGGATTCAAACCCGGGTCCCTCACACCAAACGCATGTGTCTTCTCCACTGCGCTAACACCACCCCTTTTCTATATGATGTTTGAGAGTGATGAGAGTGTATATTATATGTTGATGTCTATGCAACACATACGTTTTATAAGAATCTTAAAGATTATTTTCTTGAACCCCCCAGTTTCATATGCAAGACACCATACTAGGAACAAAGATTTGTAAAACTTCCCTCCAAAAGGTACCAATCCTCATTGGCTCACTCAAATCCCGGAAAGTAAAGTTCTTAGAATTGACAGACAGTTGACACTGAGAGGTCAACAAAATACTTACAGCGGATCTAAATATTTATAATTACTAAAAATTATTTATGATTGATTATTCATATTTGCCCTTTGAGCTGATTCGCAACAACCACTGTATATTTTTATAATTTTCTAAATATTACTGTCATGAAATTTAATTTTAATAGTATTTCAGGCAAGAATGTTGTTGTTTTAAGCTAAAATCTGTGGTTTATTTATAAAGAAAGCGTTTATTTGAAAATTTGCATTGCCGGTCATGCAGTTTTTGTCTGAGAACAAATTTATATTTCATAACTTTATATATTTATATTAATGCTGGCAATTGGCATAGGCAAGTGGAAGTTCTTCTGTGTGAGACTAAACAGAATCTGTAGTAAAACAAAGTGACCTACAGTGATTATATTGAGTCCTAGTTAAACACAAATACATAAACCAACACCTGTGTCCACACTGTAATGTTGTTATATGCATTTGGTGACAAATTAAATTCTTATTACTTTTCTGTTTGAATTTGTATCTTATGTATTTTTATCTTTCTGTCATTTTTGTTTGTATAAAATGTCATTCAAGTTTGCTTAACTTTTACAGGTTGGACAGTAAAGGCAAGAACACAATACATGGACACTAGATAATATGTAAAACTCAAAAAGCCATGCTTTTTGGAGTTTGTCACTGAAGGTAAGTCTGTAAATGAAGCTATATTATACAGTAAATGCACAAGGTACTTTGATGTCTTAATGATAAATAATTTTTTGGGGGGTAGTAATGAAGTTATTGTTCTACAGCAAAAAAAGCATTTGCCATACGAGAACAGACACCGTTAAGGTAACGGATGACACCTCTACAGAAGTGGACGTGGATGTATTTCCTGAACTTGTTGCTGAAATGGGCATGTGCTTTAGTTTACATACTAATGATGGTAATTATGTTTATACTTTTCTGGTCTTATTTTAAAATTGTGTTGGTGTTTACATTTTTGCTAGTAATATTTGTATATAATGTGTAGATTCCACTTCAGCACGAGTTGTCCCCTCTTCTGACTGATGGGAACTCTGTCAGCAAGTCTTCAACCTTTACTGAATGCAATGAAGGCAACAAAACCTCTGCATTCCCTTCCAAAAGACCCAGGTTTCCAAGCTTGCAAAAGAGGTTGGTAAGACAAGGGATCTATCCCAGCTTAAAGAAAATGTTCTCCAGTTTATCAAAAAAATGCTGTTCTATAGACAATGTGTACATTTTGGTGTTGTCTGTTTAGACCATTGAAGACATCCTAAAGTGCAAACCTGGTGGTGTAGAAGTGATGCAGCACTATAAAGACACTGGTAATATGTCAACATCCAAAAGAAAGGAGATGATTAATATATTGGTTGCACACATCACTGAACAAGAAGGGTAAGCTTTGTTCATTTAATGTGTTCAGACCACTGTACTTTCAACTTATTCAAATGTGACCCTGCCTGTGAAACATCATTAAATATTTAATAATATTTATTATTAAATAAATACATAACCTAGTTGCTTAACCTATGTTTTCTAAAGTGATCCAATCCATTTGGGCTGAGAAACAGACATAAATGTTGTAATATTTGTAACATTAATATTGCTTTTTTATATGCCAAGTGTAACAAGAACAGTTTTTATAGATGCTATTGTCTTTACCCCAAGTCAACAGAGCAGAATAGACTAGGTTTTGGTTTCATGGTATATTGTTTATTATTGCAGAAATATACCACTTAAGGCCACAAGAGAAATGTATGCCCTTGGGATTATTACCTTCTTTCCAAACCTAAAAGATCCTGAAGGGAAGACAGGCTATGTAAGTATCTCTGCTTGCTGTTCAAGATGTTTAAAACTTAAAATCTTAGCTTTTTTTATGTGTTTGTTTTACCCAAATTTGTCTCTTTTACAGGAACAATACTATGATGCACAGAGAGGCACAGGTTTTATTATGAATCGCCTAAAGACAGTTCAGAGAAACACTAGTTGTAAAATGTCCTCTCGATCAAATGAGAAAACTTGTGGCCCTAGAATGGAGGAAAATATCTGCCTTACAGATCAGCTAACAGATGATGATTGCCAAGAAGCAATCTCACTGCTTAAACACAGTACTGATCGTGATATCATCTTCTGGAAGATGAAAGAAACTTTTCAGTTCTGTCAGGAGATTGTAAAGGACCCAAAGAAGTCCACATCCATCTTTCACATTTTTCCTCGATTCCGGGACACCAAGGGTCTGGTGAGTATTCATGCTATCCTACTTAACAATCCAAAGTATTAGATTTTAGCTTCTCTGCTGCAACCTTCACCTGTTATGGACTGCTTATAATTATGGATGTTAACGATTAATCGATGATCGATTAATTGTCAATTAATACATTTGCAAGTGACCTCGAGTTTAACAAAATCAACAAAGCATGCGCCAATGAGCAGTTATAAACTACCACTCACTTATAATACAACACCTTTGGCTACACTCCATAATCGACCAGCACCTGTATATTTGCATCCATACAAAATCATTTACTAACCACGACTTTAGGTGTTAAAATCACTGCAAACCTTTGCGATATGCACATTTATGAAAATATCAATGTATTGTACAGCTCTAATCTTCAGTATAGCCTGAATACATGCCCATGTTGACGATTGGCTTCCCTTTTTTTAGGACTTAAAGCTCCAGTATGTGATTTTTGACCACAAGAGGGCGCATTTCCAACAATATCAAAGGCGAAGCTTGATGACGTTATGAAGCAGGTGACGATGGGAGATGTCTTTTTAAATGCGTTTTCACCATAGCAATGTATCTAAATTGGATAAACGAATCATGATCACGGATGAGGTAATTTATTCATTTTTGTATTACCTGTATATCTGATCATATTATGTCATCATAATTAATGAACTGCAAGGAACGTGAAATGTTATACTATATTATCCCGTTACAACTTACAGCTATTTGTTAAATGATTTGTTGGGTTAATGTTGTGCAGTGTTACGTGTTTATGCTTAATGCCGTGTTGTTTAACGTGCTCAAACCAATCGTTCTAAAAGTAAATTTGAACGAAAATTTGCAAGTAATGACTAAATATATTTTTAACAACACATATCCGATTGTATTTAATTGTACTGCCATAATCTCGGTCACCACACGTGATAAAAATCCTTACTTTAGTACAAAGAGCAATATAAATTTGTTTATAAGTGCTATTATTGACAGTTGCATGTGTTGCAGGGAAACACAGATACATCCTCGCTGGAATTATCAAATCCAGATGAGACCTGGACCATCTTTACTGTAACTATTACGTTACTTGTACAATAACAAAATAAATAATTGATTTGCTTACCTTTCTATCAATACACTCGCGAGAGCAGAGTCTCTGTCAAGTCCAAGATTTTCACGCAGCTCTCTCCATCTCGTAAACGCCTGGCCAATATTTATCCTGGTTTTATTCCTCCGTTTGTCACACAGTCTGCGTGTATCCGAATATGGACGCTTACGTTTTACTGGCACTTCAATACTCGTCAAAGAGTAATCTTGATCCATAACAACGACAACCAAACCATACTTAACATAACCACCACTTCCGCATTTGACCATGTGATATTCCGGTGTGGTGGAACATCACATGGTCTACACCGGAAACAAAGTATAGTGCGGACATCGCATCACTGAGAGGCGACATTTCTTTTCTGGGACGGCCAGTTATATAAAATCGGAATTTCTCTGAAATAAAAAATCTTTGGAGACTTTTGAGATATTGTAAGTACACAACTGGAGGAAATATATCACACTGTGCAAATTATTTTCGGAAATTTTATTACAAAATTCCTACTTATTGCAGCTTTAATCTGTTGACTTCTTCACTGCAACTTTACTCTACCATATTTAACACCACTACAGTGAGCATTGACTCAGTGTTCAGTTATGAATGGGTCATATCTTTAAGTGCCATATCAGTGTAGATCAGTACATGATTTATGAACATCTGATTTGTTTTTTTGTTTTTTTCTGACTGAAATACAGACAACAAATTGAAAAGGTATTTCTATAGAAAGTGGGGTATAGTGCAGCCAGTTCAGGTGCCTTTAGGCATTAGGTCTGACACCAAGAGAAAAAAACAAACAGGAGCATATGAGCAACTCCCGGTTAACAATACATTTATTTATATACCAATACTAAAAACATTAGAATTCATTTTTAAGAAACTCCGATGTGTGTGATTTCATGTAGGACTGCAGTCAACGTGACATTTTTGAAGATTTCTGTGATGGAACATACTTTAAAAATAACCCCTTGTTTTCAAGTCACAGATATGCTCTACAAATTCAACTCTATTACAACAATTTTGAAGCCGCTAACCCCTTAGGATAAAAAAAGGCATTCATAAACTTGGTTGTCTGTACTTCATTCTCCATAACCTTTCACCAAAAGTAAATTCAACTCTAATGAACATTCATCTGGTGTCATTGTTCCATTCACAAGATGCCAAAAAGTATGGAATAGATTCAATATTGAAGCCTTTTGTGGACGATATGACAGTTTTAGAGACAGAAGGAATAAAGGTCCCTTTCTGCAAGATGCCTATAAGGGGTACGCTAGCAAAAATCACTGGTGATAACTTGTGCATTCACTCAATTCTCGTTTTTTTGGAGTCGTTCAGTGCAAACTATTTCAGCCGCTTATGCTTGATTGACAAGTTTTGTCTCAAGAAGTTTTTTCAGAGGATGATCCACGGCTGAAATTGAGAATAAAGATTCTTAATGAGGAACACTATGCTGATCTTTCAAAGGAACCAACTCTTACATCTTCACATAGAATTAAGCGCAACAGCATACTCAATACACTCTCGTACTTCAATGTATCTTGGACACTGACATTAGTTTTGAGGTAAGTGCTGTTGTCTGCCAACAATATAATTGTTTGCTCTAAGGTTGTTGTTAGTTAACATGTTTAACATTAACGTTTTAATGGAAGTGTCGCCTAGTCAGCTAGTAAGATCAGCAAATTGTGTTGTTAGCTTAATGTCACTGTGAAGGATTTTGGCAAGGCTAAGTTATCTCCTCCACTGCATTACTGTTAATTTCGTTTACGAGTACTTTTCGTCATTATTTTCATCAACGACATTTTACACCTTTATAATGACAGCATTTTTATAACCGTTTTGGTCACATTTGGTTGGGGCAAAAAATTATTTTGATTAATATGCACGAGGGAGAGAGAGCAAGACGGTGAAGGTGATTGCACGGCCGGGGCTTTCTCTGTCTTTTGAATTTTTTCTGTATGAAAAAATAAGTTGTATCTTAAATGATAAGAAACCCAGCTACAACGATTATCCTCCATTTTCTCGGAACTAATGTTTTGGTAGGAACGAAAGTTTACATCTTATGTTTCTCCGAAATCAGCCAGCGCGAAGGACGTCTATATTCTGATTGATTGTTGGCGTTTTGCCACTGCTTGCCGCTGAACCGCGCCATAGCTCATAGATGATCCGAAAAATGACAGTGGGTAATAAACCTAATGCGTTCTGTGTCCTTAATATTGATCAAGCAACAAAAGACAAAGAAAAGCGTTCACTAAGGATTAATTATATTTTATTCTTTTAAATATGTCTGCTTGAAAGAATACAGAATGATGTATGCAAGTAGTTATAAAGAATGCATATATCATTAATTGAAAAAAGACTGTTCTACTTTAGGAAAAGTGGTTTTATTTCATTTTAAGATAAGTCACAGTAGTTAAATCTGTATCTGTATTGCATGTTCAATCTTTAAAATCAATTATATAAACAGGTTAATAGATGTTTTATCCGGGAGTATATGGGTTTGGACATTTTAGAGACATTATAAATTAATGCATTACAATTTAACTAAACCCATTATATTTTATTTGATTAAATAAAATAAAATCTTATTGTATTTCAACGACTAAAACTAGACTAAAACTAAAACTATTCAGATAAATAAAATATGACTAAAACTAAATGGTGTTTTAGTCAAAAGACTATGACTAAAACTAAATCAAAATTTGCTGTCAAAATTAACATTGTTATCTTAATTTTATTTTATGTATATCTTGTCATAAGAAATGAGCGAAATGAAAACGAACACGTAATGAAACAAGACCCATTGGTGTCTGGTTTAACGTTAATGAGTGATCGAAACACCTGCTCTGGCGGATCATTTAACGTTGACTAATGCAGTGGGATTTGGCCTTAACAAACATTTATGATCATAAAAAAGGAGCCCAGCATTTAATATATTGACAATTTTTTTTCAGAATGAGCGAGCTTAAAGAGGAGGACTCTATTTATATAAGACAGCTTGACTCAGGGCTGAGGTGCAAATGGCTTGATGTCAAGACGAGGTGAAGGGAGTTCAGCACAGCTTCCTGCTGTCACAGTATTAAAAAAAAAATTGACAAAGCGGGGTATTCAAAATGCAGCCTTTGCTCTAAAGAAATAAACTACAGCAACAAGGGCTCTCATGCTCTTTCGGCACACTGCCAAACAGAGGTGCACCGTCAAAAAGTGTGCACTGTAATGACTACAGCCAGTGTCCTTCCAGTCTCAAGTCAAAGTGCTCCCAAGCCGGGGCCTGAAGCCATGAGGGCGCGAGTTAGGTTGCCTGTAACCTACATGTCAGCGGGTTGCTAATGCAGAGGTGTGTTTTATCAATTAAATAGGCTTGTATAAATATTAAATTAAATAATTTAATAACTACTTGTGGCGAGTGGGGCGGGGCCGAGGGACGTGGGAACAAGGAGTGAGGCTGGCGGAATGATTGGGAAATCAGCGACACCTGCGCCCCACCGCCGGTCTCGAGTCCCACGTAGGAGATGGAAGGATATAAAACTGGAGCGACGATAGTGAAGGACGAGAGAGGACCAGGCCTGGGCTTTTAGTTGTGTTTTGGTTTTTATTTGAGCGCACCAGTCGTCCGTGAGGGGCTGGTGCGCTGTTTTGTGTTTATTTTGGACTATTAAAGTTTCGTTTTGATTGTCCGCCAGTTCCCGCCTTCCTCTTCCGGATGAATATAAAGGTTTTATTATTACACTACTATTTCACTGTTGACTGGTTACTTGACATTTGCCAGTAAGCTATTGTCAGGCTACATAAAAGTAGGCTACATTACCAGGACAATTTGTATGTAGTGTATATGGTGTGTTTATTCAATTGTACTAGAGTTGAACTAGACTCAATAGGATTCTCAGGGTTATAATAAAAGGCAGGCTTTTTGCAAAAGTTTTGCTTATGAAAATCTAATAATGTTTTCTTTGTCTAGGCGATGGTTCTCGCTACTCTTGCGGAACATACACTTCCTTTTACATTTGCACCAGTGATGGTGAAGCTGGCCCAAACGCTGGCTACAGATAAAGTATAAAGATAAAGTAGCTCTGAGTGGGTTGAAGCTGTCACGCACAGCAGCAGCATACAAAATGGTGAGACTGTATTTTCTATATGTAATTTAGATTCTAAAAAAAATTATCCTTAACTGACAAATTTAGGCTACCTGAGCTCTTTGAGGAAAAAAAAAAACTGATTTAATATATCTCTCTTTCTCAGTTGGCGTACTTCAGAGAGATATGCGAGTTCATGGGCCTTCATGGTTCCGCTCCCAAAAGGTTCATTCAGCATCGCTGGCTATCGGCTTATGATGTTGCCATTGGCACCCAGAGGCTGCTTCCTGCCTACAAGGTTCTTTACTATGGCTTTATGGGCAGGGAAGACAAGGCCCTCTACAAGGAGCCCTTGAGTCAGCTTTTTGCCAATTACAAAGTGAGCGAAAAGGCACAGAGACAGATTCAATGCTTTCATGAGGACCTCGGCAAAAAAGGTAACTCATCACAGTTATTTATCCTTGGATCTGTGATTGCCTACCTGCACTATGGTAACCAAAGGAATTTTAGCTTTTGTACAGAGCTTTGTTATAGAGCCTTTGATTTTTCCAGGAAAACTGGCTCCCATTTCTACTCAGGTGAATGCTACATTTCTCAACAAAAAAATAAAAAATATCACAAATTATGAGAATTAGATTGATTATAAAAATGTTACAGGATTCTGTGGTGCCTAGGTATAGAAAATAAATTATAGTGATCCCATGTCTAATAATTTCTGACAACATTTTATTTGACCAGAGGGTATAATGCTTTTTCATAGTGAGGTGATCAAAGGGAATTCTTGTATTTATCTTTCGGGAGTCCTGAGTTAAAATTAATATGCACATGCAAAACACACACATGTTCAATGTATGTTAATGTTATTTTCTTTATAGGGCAGTCAGACACTTGTTCATAAACTGCATGAAAAACAGCTTCAAGTCTTTACCAACTTCCTTGCCTGCTTCAAATCTGAGCACCTGAACCTGATGTCCAAAACTCTGGCTACAAACTGCTGCCTGTGAGGGAGATGTATGTGGGGCAGAAGGCTAATCAGTTCAGAGTGGCACATCCACAACGCCCTGTGAGTAATTTAAATTGTGTACTGCACTTAGAATGATTAATGATTGATTAGGAGCCTCTGCAGAAATTGTATGATAAAAGTATAGTAAGTGTTGCTGATCTGTTTCAGCTGCTGAAGCCATTCCTGGAAGAAGTCTCCCAGGCATACATCACATGTCTACATCACTGCAGAGCAAGACCCTCCAGTGTTTGTCGGCCATGGACCCAATACTGAGAGGGCACTCTCAAACTGGGTCTGAACTGAGGAAACTCACTGCAATGATGGATCACCTGCTGCCTGATGTTGACACACACCAGGAAATTCTCCAGTACAACGTAGATCAGTCCCTGCCCAGCTTCCAAGATGGAGATGATGTTGTGAGGTGGTGGGCCTGTGTCGACGATACTGGAAAATATCCAGGCCTGTGTCAAGCAGTGAAAGCTGCAATGTCAATATTCCATGGCCCATTAGTTGAATCTTCTTTTAATATTATTGACAAGAAAAGTACAAGCTTTAACACCATTCAGCGCTATCCAGACTGTCAAATATACTCTACAGAGCAGAAAGCTGAGTGCTGTGGATATGTTCAGCCGAGATGATTCAAAATTTGAGCCAGTAGATAGAAGGCTGTGTGGGAACATCATTTCGGCTGGAACCAGGGAGGCAGCAAAAGCAGCTGAAAGTCAGTGAAAGGAGCATGGATTTTGGCTGCCAGCCATCCACTAGTGCTGCTGTAAAAAGGGCAGAAGTGGTGGAGGAAGAAAGTGTGGCCCGAAACAGGCACATGGCAAAACAGAGAAAACGGGCCCTTGAAAGGCTTGCCCAGGCCAAAATAGTAAAAAAATATATATTTTTTTTACTCCCCACTAGACCAGCTGGAGTATTGTTGTTTACAGTTTTACAGTATTACATTTGTTTTATGTTCAGTGGTGTTAATAAATGTTTCGTTTTTTTTATCTGAAGAAAGAAAGTCATACAATATGAGGGAGAGTAAATGAGTATAACTTTAATGGGCCAGATGTGATGCAAAGGTCAGAAGCATGCAGAAAGAATACAATAATGTGTGTTGAATTAATGATGAGTGACAGAATTTAAACATACAATGCTGACATTTGAAGAAAGTGTTGTGTTGTGTATTCAATGCCCATGTCTGAAACAATAATTGACTTTTAAAGTCGGCATGAAACGGAAGTAGCGATTGTCCTTATTTCTCTACTGTGACGTCTATCTGAGTGAAACAGTTAATTTAACATACAATTTTACAATTAATTTAACATACAGTGTTCATTTAAAAATTTTTTGGAGAATTGTAATATTTCATTTGAAAAATGAGGGGGCATGGCTATCAAATTATTAATTGTGTAAATTCTTATCACTTTTTTGTTCACTCAATATTTTGAATTCAGCCATGATACTACATAGACAGCTAATGGTTATATCAAAAAGTGCAAAAGTAATGAATAAACTTTTTTTTGGAATAAGCAACTATTCTACTTCAATATGCTTCATCAGATTCATGAAGACAAACCTCATCGGTTCTCACAGGCCAAGCAGAGTCCTGTTTACCATATTTAACAGGTGTAAGATGGTAGAAAATGAAATGCCAGTTTAAATTTACTCTGTACTTAGTACATTAAATACAAATCACCCAAAGTAATAAATTCGGTGATTAAGTCGAATTTATTTTATACCTTTGGGCATGCTTCAAAAATATCAAACACTCCTGTAGTGATTAACATTTTAAGAAGGATCAAATGAGACTGAAAACCAACCTGTTTGTTCCTCATTATCTTCATGTTTGACACTGAAGGTTTCTTCACATCTTCATTCTCTTCTTTAATAAACGGCATCTTTATAATAGTGTGTGGATCTCAACAGGAGTTTTTTTCTGTGTGTTTGGACATGATTAAGAAGAAAATAAAAATAAATCCACACAAATCTCTGGGTGCATCTCAGTCAGCTCACTAGTTCAGTAGTCAGCTCACTGGTAAGGGAGTGAGTCAGAGTGAGCGTTAATGGCGTTAGATGACAAACCACCAGATTCACGGCAAGGCTTAAGTCTAGAGCTATGCCGCGTTTCCACCGAGTCAAGAACCGGTTGCATCGGTTTTCGGATCACCAGTACAATGAACTGAAAAACTGAAAAAGATTTACTGACTAGATGCGTATGATCATATCGTTAGATATATCGCCCAGCCCTACCTTTTGGTGGCCATATAACAGATCTGAACTTTTTTACTGTATAGTCCCAATCTTTATCTTTTTTTGGCTTGTAAAATTTTCATTTGTAATTTTTATGGCCTTTTCTTTGAATAATTTGTCATACAAGTTGTATGGTTTCATTTCACCAAACTTGGTTTAAACTGAATTGATCCAATTCCTAAAGTAATCATATGATTAGAAAAAAAGAAAAAGAAAAAAAAAAACACTGAAGGTTCTAATGTTTCTTCCACACTATAATAAACCATTTGAAATAAGCCAAAAGTAAATTCCGGATCTCTTAGTAAAACTTTGTCATTCTAAGTGATCTGGATTTGATGCACATCTTTTAGTCTCCACACATCACAACAATTTAAGGGCAAACGCAGATTATTAAATTCTCCATAAGTACATGTAATAATGTTATGACGTGATATGTCTGTGCGGCGCTCCTGCATTTGTTGATTCTGGCGAAGAAAGGTTTGTTTTTAAACATTTACAGTGTTTAAATCAATACAAACCGCTCACTGTGTTTTATTGTTTTGCTGTTTTTACAAGCAATGTAAAGTTAATTCATTCACATTTATTGTAGCAATGTAATGCTTTATCTAACGTTTTGTGCGTATCCACATGTGAGTAACAGAGTTTTATTGCGTTTACATGCACTAATGCTATTATAATGAGACGTTGGCAATATTGCTTTTAAGCTTTACCTCATGTAAACACAACACTTAAGGTCATAATTGCAGCAAGCATAATTCGTATTAACATAGGTGGCGTATTCCAATTTTAATCAAAATGTAAACACTTATTGCCGCTCTGACCAAAGAGCGCGTGTGCTTGTGATGTAAATGAACGTCGTGACACGCACCTGCACACCTGTACTCTTTCTGAGTGCATCATTTGTGCTGTGCAGTGGTGCATGTGAATAATGGCGGTAAAAAAAAAGCACAATTCTTACCGAAAAAAAAAACAAATAATGAAATTGCATTTAAACGGGTGAGCTCTGCTCTTGACATGTAAACATCATAAGTCTTTACTTTGCTTATTGGAAATAATCACGTTATTCGTGCACATGTAATGGAGCAACAGAAACTCAGAGTCAACTGAATCCAAAAACGATTCTCTCTTTCAGGGGCGTCATGCACTCATTTTTTTGGAGGGGGCACGAGTTGAGGGGTGCTCGTCATGTGACACACAGCTATGGAAGCATATGGGTAGGATTATTCAATTTGGGATGTAATATGCAAAATTACAATGCAATATGTAAAATGGCAATGCATTTCTGTATTTTCATTTACATTTTCCAATACATTTGTGCAACGTTTGGTGCAAAATGAAAATGAAAATTAAATTACATAATTTTCATTTGCCATTTCCTACACCAGTTTTGATATGTAAAATGAATATTACTTTTAACGTTTTATAAGTTGCAAAATTAAAATGAAAATGTATTACAGAAATGATTAGATATGTCTAACATGTTCAAGCAAAAACTGTGGCAAAATGATCATTTAAATTCTATTTTTCCTAAATGCATTAACACTCACAGTCAAGACACTTACGATTGCATTTTCATTCAATGACCCGCAATGAATGTAGCAAAATTCAATGTGCACATTGAAAATGCATTCCGAGCCGATCACATCTCCGCCCCCTCCCGCCCTGTCAATCACTGTGTGAACAAGGCGGGGCTTACAGAAGGTCAGAGACTCAAATCTCAAGAAGAGGATTCAAGTGAGAGAACATGGACAAGACAGATGGTCCGTGTACGTTTTGTCATTTCGGTTTATGGCTTCAATATTTCACTCACACTTGTGGGCGGAGATGAAACGCTGCTTTCATCTGATTGGTCGAATCGCTCCGCCTTCAGCTCGGTCTTTTTATTCTTTCAGGCAGAATAAGAGTCAGTGCGAGTGAAGCACTGTAATGTCTGAAACCACCGCTCACTGTTAATTAGCATAATGTTTGAATCAGATGTAGCTGGGCACATAATCCGTGCTGTCTAGGTTGTAGTATTGTATGAATATTGTCCCACTGATAAATACAGTGCAAATAGTTCTCTCTCTTTAGATAAAAGTGAATAAATCAATAATAGACTAAACAGTTCCATGTCTGTAACATTTACCACTCTCATCTTTTAAGTCATAAGGCACTAGGTATGTGTGTGTTTTACAATAAATAATTGTAAAAATGAATATAGTTAAATTTCTAAATAAAAATAGTAAAATTAGCTCTATGCTCAGTGCTCATGCTGCTCAGTGCTCCTGTAGCCTACCCCAGCGTGCCCTCTCGCGGCTGTAGACGGTAATGTTTTCTCTTGGTCCCGAATAAATGCGACTTATAGTCCAGTGCGATTTATGTTTTTTTTCCTCGTCATGACGTATTTTTGGACTGATGCAACTTATACCGAAAAACACAGTTAACATTATTATTATTATTTATTATGAGACTAATTGACACAGACTAGAACTTAAATGTTTCACCCAATTCAGCTCAGATCTTCAGACTCATCTGACTCATGTTGCTTGTATAACTGGCCATATTTACCTTCCCAAAAAATCCTATTTAATTTAATTTAATAAATTTAACTATATTTATTTCCATTTCACTGTTATCCAAGGAGACAGAACTATTTGCACTGTATTTATCAGTGGGACAATATTCATACAATAATTTAACGGGGTCTCTTGCAGGTCGCAGCAGCACAAATTATGTGCCCAGCTACATCTGATTCAAACATTATGCTAATTAACAGTGAGCGGTGGTTTCAGACATTACAGTGCTTCACTCGCACTGACTCTTATTCTGCCTGAAAGAATAAAAAGACCGAGCTGAAGGCGGAGCGATTCGACCAATCAGATGAAAGAAGCGTTTCAGCTCCGCCCACAAGTGTGAGTGAAATACTGAAGCCATAAACTGAAATGATCAAAACGTACACGGGCCAACTGTCTTGTCCATTTTCTCTCACTTGAGTCTCTTGACCTTCTTTAAGCCCCGCCCTTGTTCACGCAGTGATTGACAGGGCGGGAGGGGGAAGGGATGTGATCGGCTCGGAATGCATTTTCAATGTGCACATTTAATTTTGCTACATTCATTGCGGGACATAGAATGAAAATGCAATCGTAAGTGTCTTGACTGTGAGTGTTAATTCATTTAAGAAAAATAGCATTTAAATGATCATTTTGCCACAGTTTTTGCTTGAACATGTTAGACATATCTAATCATTTCTGTAATACATTTTAATTTTAATGTGGAAACTTATAAAGCGTTAAAATTAATATTCATTTTACATATTAAAACTGGTGTATGAAATGGCAAATTAAACTTATGTAATTTAATTTTCATTTTGCACCAAACGTTGCACAAATGTATTGGAAAATGTAAATGTAAATACAGAAATGCATTGCCATTTTACATATTGCATTGTCATTTTGCATATTACATCCTAAATTGAATAATGCTACCCATATGCTTCCATACACAGCAGCCACCACAGCACTTATGTTGTATTTATTTTCAATTTTACAGATTTGTACTCACATTGCACTTTGTTGTTTATGAGATTTTGTATGCTTGATGTCTTTGTGTTTCCAAAAGTTTCTGTTTTTCTGTGAAAACATTGTTTTTAATACACAGCGATAGCTCGATGCTTTTGCCCATATTTAGAATTTCCTGATATGACTTTCTGCGCAAGAGCGCACTCTGGCTTTGAGTATGAATGAAACACTAGTGATGGGAAGTTAGATTCTTTTCCGTGAACCGGTTCTTTTGGGCGGTTCGATTCCATAAACCAGTTGAAAAAAAAATGGTTCACTGGTTCTTTTCAGGGGGGCAGGGTTTCATTATCCCAGATGAATCGCCTTCGATAATGAACGCAATATTGCGTAGCTTGTCAGTGATCTATGGCTCTGTATATTAAATGCCGCTCCAATTATAAGCAGGTGATGGCGATTTAGCAGTAATCACGGAACCAGATTTACTAACTAGATGCGCATGATCATATCGTTAGATATATCGCCCAGTCCTACCAAAAGGGGGAAAAATGTATTCAAGACAGAATACTTAATACTTAAGTTAATTGAATTACAATCTGAATTGGTTAATATCTATCAGAATTTGGCAATGACGTTAACAGTATATAAACAGTATATATTTGAAGACATTAAAACTATTTCTGATTTTATGGAAGAAAAAAAAAACTGTACACTAAACTTAATAATAGCCAAAGTTTAAATTTTCTTTCTTGTATACAAAATATTGCACAACTGAAAGAACTTTGTGATCAAGATATTATCCCCATGTCGTTCCAAACCAGTAAAAAAAAATGTATGCTATTGTCCTCTTGCATTATTGACAAACTATTTTTCTGTTTGGCATGGTAAAGCTGCTTTGACACAGTCTGTTTTTTAGCAGCCCCCACATTTATCAATGCACGATCATTCGTTCAATGGAATTGGCAGGATAAAAAAAGTTTCATGAAGTTTGTAAGTTGATTTATGCCCTTGGATCTGGGCTCATCTCTACACTGAACTGATAAATGTAGCACATTGTAAGGAAAAAGCATACACTAAAAATGCAATATGAAAGTTTATTCTGTAACATGATGAATGTCAGTTTAAAATTGTTTAGACAAGTGTTGACTGTAAAGTACTGTATTGAAGAATGCCTGTTCAAACTTGTATTTATTTGTTTTTAAAATCGTACCAACATCAGTAAGTTCATCTACACAGGATGGATATTCTACATGATCAAGGTGAAATAAGCTTCATTACTGACATCACAAAATAGTTTATTACAATACTATTACAAGATACTGTTTTATATGAATCATTTTGGGGAACGAATATTGCTTTATAGAGCAGGATGATTTTCACCACATTTGTACTAAAAACCATTGGCTACAGGATCAAATTCTCTAAAGTATTTTCAGGATGCATGTACAGGCTTATTTTAGTGACTTACAAATTAATAACTTTTTTTCATTAACCACATTTAGATGTTTTCTCAAAACAAAACTAAAAATCAAAAAAAAAAAAATGCTACACACAATACTGTAACAGAGTTTGCACTGAATACAGTGTAAACACCAATTAAAAACTAAAATAAAGCACAAATGTCAAAACATCATCAGGGCCCAAAAACCTCCTATGACCCAAATGATTAATAATTCAGTTTCGGTAGAAACCGGTAGCTCAATAGACTCTCTTCAGTGTGAATTCTCATGTGGAGTTCATGTGGAAGGTTTCAGTGTTGAGCAAAACTCTCACAATGTTGACAGGTGTATGTTTTTCCGCTGGGTGAAACATTTTTCATATTATATAGGCAGGTAAAAGGCTTCTCTCTGGTGTGAACTCTCATGTGGTCTTTCATGGTTCAACGTTGACAAACACTTTCCACACTGTTGGCAGGTGTTAGGCTTTTCTCTGGCGTGAACCCTCTTATGCCTGTTAAAGTCTTTCCACACTGTTGGCAGGTGAACAGTATGAACCCTCATGTGGTCTTTTAAAGTTCAATGTTGAATGTTGAGGGTGAAAGGCTTCTTTTCAGGGTGTATTTTTATGTGGAATTCAACGCAAACTTTATGGTGATTTATTAACAAATTTCGGGAGGAGTGTGTCAGATACTTAGGGTTAATTAGCACAGGTGGACCGCATGCAAGTTAATCAACAACATAGTATAAATGCAGCTGACTTACCTCTATTAGGCGGTTTATCAGCATCCCTCCTTCGCCCAATCTCCTTACTTCGAGTTTATATTACACTTATTTGGGGGGGTACTCTAGGTTCGGGCTATTCCCGAGCTCTGTGCCCTTCCCCGGAGAGCACGCCAAATATGTATTACCATACTTCATCTGATTATATGCAAGCGTGAACTTGTGAATTGAGTGAAACACTTTCCACGCTGAGGACATGTATAAGGCTTTTGACCAATATGAATTTTCATGTGGACATTAAGGTTTAATTTTCTGTTGAAACATCTTCCACACTGTTGATAGGTTAAAAGAGTCTCTCCAGTGTGAACTATCGGTTTTTTTTAAGGTTCAATATTGATAGAAACTCTTTCCACACTGTTGGCAAGAGAAAGGCCTTTCTACGGTGTGTACAGTCATGTCTTTTTTTAAGGATCGATGTTGATACAAATTATTTTCACACTGTTGGCAGGTTTAAGGATTTCTTTGATGTGACCTCTAATGTGGTTCTCTGGGGTGCAATGCTGACAGAAACTCTTTCCACACTGTTAGAATGTGAAAAGCTTCTCTCCGGTGTTAACTTTCATGTGGTTTTGATGGTTCGACATTGACAGAAACTCTTTCCACACTGTTAGCAGGTGAAAAACTTCTCTCCGATGTGAATTTTCATGTGCTTTTGATGGTTCGACATTGACAAAAACTCTTTCCACACTGTTAGAAGGTGAAATGCTTCTCTCCGGTGTGAACTTTCATTTGGTCTTTTAAAGTACGATGTTGATAGAAACTCTCTCCACTCATTTGGAAGGTGAAAGGCTTCTCTCCAGTGTGTATTATTATGTGTTTTTTTGGGGTGGGGGGGTTTTGACGTTGATGAAAACTCTTTCCAAAGTGTTGGCAAGTGTAAGGCTTTTCTCCTGTGTGAACTTCTCCTATGCCTGTTAAAGGTTCCCTTTTGAGTGAAACTCTTTCCACACTGTTGGCAGGTGAATGGCTTCTCTCCAGTGTGAATTCTCATGTGGTCTTTCAAGGCTCGATGTTGATTGAAACATTTTCCATACTATTAGCAGGTAAAAGACTTCTCTCCGGTGTGAATTTTCATGTGGTCTTTGATGGTTCGACGTTGACTGAAACTCTTTCCACACTGTTGGCAGGTGTAAGGCTTTTCTCCGGTGTGAACCCTCTTATGCCTGTTAAAGGTTCCCTTTTGAGTGAAACTCTTTCCACACTGTTGGCAGGTGAATGGCTTCTCTCCAGTGTGAATTCTCATGTGGTCTTTCAAGGCTCGATGTTGATTGAAACATTTTCCATACTATTAGCAGGTAAAAGACTTCTCTCCGGTGTGAATTTTCATGTGGTCTTTGATGGTTCGACGTTGACTGAAACTCTTTCCACACTGTTGGCAGGTGTAAGGCTTTTCTCCGGTGTGAACCCTCTTATGCCTGTTAAAGGTTCCCTTTTGAGTGAAACTCTTTCCACACTGTTGGCAGGTGAATGGCTTCTCTCCAGTGTGAATTCTCATGTGGTCTTTCAAGGCTCGATGTTGATTGAAACATTTTCCATACTATTAGCAGGTAAAAGACTTCTCTCCGGTGTGAATTTTCATGTGGTCTTTGATGGTTCGACGTTGACTGAAACTCTTTCCACACTGTTGGCAGGTGTAAGGCTTTTCTCCGGTGTGAACCCTCTTATGCCTGTTAAAGGTTCCTTTTTGAGTGAAACTCTTTCCACACTGTGGGCATGTGAACGGCTTTTCTCCAGTATGAACCTTCATGTGGTCTTTTAAAGTTCGATGCTGATTGAAACTCTCTCCACACATTTGGCAGCTGAAAGGCTTCTCTCCAGTGTGTATTCTTATGTGTGCTTCAAAGCAAACTTTTTGAGTGAAACACTTTTCACACTGAGGGCATGTATAAGGCTTTTCACCAGTATGAATTCTCATGTGGACATTAAGGTTTCCTTTTCTGTTGAAACTTCTTCCACACTGTTGGCAGGGGAAAGTCTTCTCTTCAGTGGGAACTCTCGTGTGTTTTTTTAAGTTTTGCCGTTGATCAAAACTCTTTTCACACTGTTGGTAGGTTAAAGGACTCTCTACAGTGTGAACTCTCATGTGGTTTTTTAAGATTCGATGTTGATAGAAACTCTTTCCACACTGTTGGCAAGAGAAAGGCCTTTCTCCAGTGTGTACTATCATGTGTTCTTTTAAGTATCGATGTTGATAGAATTTTTTTCCACACAGTTGGCAGGTGAAAGGCTTTTCTCCGGTGTGGATTCTCATGTGGTTTTCTAAGGATCGACGTTGACAGAAACTCTTTCCACACTGTTGGCAGGTGAAAGGCTTCTCTCCAGTGTGAATTCTCATGTGGCTTTTTATGGTTCGACGTTGACTGAAACTCTTTCCACATTGCTGGCAAGTGTAAGGCTTTTCTCCGGTGTGAACTCTCCTATGCCTGTTAAAGGTTCCCTTTTGAGTGAAACTCTTTCCACACTGTTGACAGGTGAACGGCTTCTCTCCAGTGTGAATTCTCATGTGGTCTTTCAAGGTTCGATGTTGATTGAAACTCTTTCCACACTGTTGGCAGGTGAAAGGCTTCTCTCCAGTGTGAATTCTTATGTGTGCTTCAAAACGTACTTTTTGAGTGAAACTCTTTCCACACTGAGGGCATGTGAAAGGCTTTTCGCCTGTATGAATTCTCATGTGGACACTAAGGTTTCCTTGATTACTGAAACTCTTTCCACAGTGAAGGCATGAATAAGGCTTCTCCCCAGTGTGAATTCTCATGTGGACTTTAAGGTTTCCCTCTTTATTGAAACTCTTTCCACACTGAATGCATGTGTAAGGCTTTTCTCCATTGTGAATTCTCATGTGGACCTTAAGATTTCTATGCAGAGCAAAACTCTCTCCACATCGTTGACAGGTGAAAGGCTTTTCTCCCGTGTGAATTCTCATGTGCCTGTTCCAGCTTCCTTTTAGAGTGAATCTTATACCACATTGTTGGCAAGCGAAATGCCTCTTTCCAGTTCTCAAATGGACTTGAGGTTTTACTTTTTGATTGAAACTCTGTCCAAACTTAAAACACGTAAAATCACCTTTTTTACCTCTTGTTTGAGCTGTTTTTCGAGTGGAGGACCTTTCAGTCTGTGAAAAACAAAAAGATTTTTCTCCAGTTGTGAAATCAAGAAGATCCTCATTTTGATCTTTTACGTCAATTTCATGGAGTACTTCCCTCTCCTCTTTCAGTGCCATTAGGTCTAAAGAGGAAAAAAAAATAATGTTAACCTCAGTTTATTTGCATTTATTGGACGACCGGTGTCTAAAAGAGTTTAGCTGCAACTTAGCTCGATACACAATGTCTTGAAGTTTCCAAAGTTGCCAGAAGACATTGATTTTCTAGTGCAGTTGTGTTTAACTGGGGTTAAAGATAAACTTTGCAGGACAGTGGGCCTCCAGGAGTAGGTCACCCCAGACCTGTAACTACTATGCTGTGAAACTGAGATGCACCAGTCAACCGGACATAAATCAGAACTAGTCATTTTTGTGTTTGCTTTGGCTGATCTCTGTATTGGAATGGCACACACAACTGCATTACAACAACTTCCAAAAATGTAATTGGTGTAGAAAATAATCCATCTGTAAAAAGCAGTGAAGTTAAACAATTACAACTACTCACGTTACTGTAATGAAGTTATTTTGTCAGGTACTTGTACTTTGAGTATTTTTTTAAAGTTGTTCTTTTGCTTGTACTTAAGTACAAATTAAGCAAAAAAATCTATTTTGTTACTTTTCAATCATAGTTCATTACTCAGTACACTTACAATTTGAACTGACATTCAAACCTTTGATAGCATTTCAGTAGCCAGATACCTGGACCTAAACCGACCAATAAAAGCCCTGATATCTGAACCGGGAAAAGCCGCCACTGCAGAATGTTTTGAAGATCTGACTCAAAGTTTGGAGAAACGAACTAGAGGGGCTGCATTGGATTTGGGCTCCCACGGGACCCAATGCAAATCTCGTGGGAGTGGGCGGTTTTACCTTTGCTGAGACCTGCGGGGAACGGTGGTGTGTGGTATAAATGGAGTCAACACAAGAAGTTGAGAAGAAAATTAAAGCGGCTGTTTACTTGACAAAACCAAAGCAAGGCAAGTCAGACATCTGGAAACAATTCTCATTTGTCACTGACAAAAACGTTTTATTCTGAGCATTCCCCCCAGAGCATGTGAGCGGAGTAGAGTGGTAATAATTCCTTAAGAGCGCTGAGCACCTTTCTGAAGATTCAACTCCACTCGCTCAACCCAGTCCATAATCCAAGTGTTCTTTAAGTGCATTTTATCTTGTGTGTGCTTTTCACATGCTTTATAATATGTGTATTTTGTAAAGATCCACGCATATTTCATCTCGTGTGCGTTTGTGTTTTATTGAGCCTGTTTTGAATGTTCTATTACACAACAACGGCAGCTATTTTCATGGAAATAAAGTGAAAGAAAATACGCTTCTTCAGTTTTTGCATTTTAGGAAGGCTATGTTTTTGCAAAAGTTAGATTAATATACTCAGTACATTTTAATTAACCTAATGTGATTATTAAAATAATTGTTATTAGTATGCATAATTTTAGACAATTATTCAAGAACTTCGGTACAAACAGTAAACAATTAGGTCTACAAGATACATTTTATCTTGGAGTATGGAGTCAAAATAATGGCGCACATATACGCAAAAAAAAACGTTTTTCAAACAAAAATGTAAGTATTGAGAAAAATAAATGTGCTTTTTGAAAACAAAATAAAGAATTGCAAAAGAAAAAGTATTGGGAGAAAAAACAATTTAGTTTTGCAAACAAAAATAAAAAATTGCAAAAATGAAACCGCTCAAAATACAGATTCTAAGATTTTAGCAAGTGTCTTGGCAATGCGTTTAAATAATGTGATACATGAATTAGTTTCTAGCGATCAAACAGGCTTTATTAAGATGTGACAGTCTAGCGCAGTTCCCACAAGATATCACTTTATGCCGATGATGTACTTTTATTTTTGAAGAATCCTTCCAAATCTATCCCTTTACTAATAAAAATGATTGAAAACTTCAGTAGGCTTTCAGGATATAAAAGAAAATTATGAAAAATCCTTAGCTTTCCCGCTTGGCGATAGAATAAACACATTAAGCTATCACCCTTTTAAAGTGATCACAAAAGGATTTAAATATCTTGGTATATATTTTAGTGCAGATCTTTCAAAACTGATAAAACAATCTTTTACCTGTAATCGCAAAAATAAAAACTGATCTTCTAAGATGGACTAATCTTTCATTATCTCTATTGGACCGTATATCCATAATTAAGATGAATGTTCTCCCTCTCCTGTTGTATATTATCCAAATGCTGCTTATTTATATTCCATCCAAAATATTTACAAAAATACACAGTGCGATAGGAGCATTTGTGTGGAATAACAAAAGGCCAAGGATGGAATTTCAAAAGCTTCAAATACCAATTAAAAAAGGAGGACTTGACATCCCAAATTTTAAATTCTATCATTGGGCTGCACAACTAAAATTTATGGCAGAGTGGATTAAAAAAAGTTTTTTTTTTGCTTTCCAGATTTGGAAGGTATAGGTCTGGATAAGGTTCAGTTAGAACACCTTCCGTTTATATATTTCACAAAAATATATGCCAAGATTAAGAAAAATTTTATATTGAAAAATATCTGCAAATCTCTCAGTGTTGTTCGTAAATATTTTGGGCTTGATAAGTACTCATTGTTGGCTCCCATTGCTAATAACCCAGATTTTAGATATACCTGTATCGATGCTGGTTTTTTATGAGTGGAGAGAAGCTGGTATCACAAGAATATTAGATGTTTACGCAGACAATGCTCTTAAGTCTTTCGAACAATTACAGCATGAGTTTAATATTTCTTTCGATATTTACAAATGAAAGGTTACCTTAATTCTATCGACTATTATAAACAAGGTGGGAAAATGAATGTGCTCGATAGTATTTTATTAAAGACAGCTGCACTGAAAAGTAAAGCAATTACATATATTTATGATCAAGTTACAGCAAATAATAAAGGTTTAATAAATATTAAACAAAGTTGGGAACTTGATTTTGGTGTTATACTGGAAGACCAGATATGGAGCAAAGTATTAGATCATGCAAGACAAATTTCCATATCAAACAAATCATATGAAGTACAATATAAAATTATTAACAAGTTGCATGTGACTCCTTTAATTCGAAGTAAATATGACGCATGTACAAAATTTTGTTTGAAGTGTAAAAGGGAAACCGGAACTTATTTCCACTTAATATGGACCTGTCCTTTAATTGCATCATTCTGGTCTTCGGTTGTTCAGGAAATTGAAAGATCTTTTGGGATTAAAGTGCCACTGGATCCCAGAGTGTGTATTCTTGGTGTAAACAATTGTGTACTGGAAACAAAAACAATATCTATAATGCTTTATGCTGCTCGCCTTTCCATACTTGGATTAAAGAACACCCTCCTACTGTAACTCTGTGGAGTGAAAAACTTTTGTCACTGTTACCATACGAAAGACTGCATAATGTACTGGATGGAACCCTGGATATTTTTGTAAATGATTGGTCTCCCCTTAAAGATTATTTAGGATATGTTTGGCAAGCAATAACATGTATTGATTAATATGGATTGTATGTATAATATGGATTTGAAGGTGTTTTTTTTTTTCTTTTTTTTTTTTTTTTACTATGTTCTCTTGTTCTTTTTTTCTTCTGTATATGGTAAGAAAATATCAAAATAAACAGTTAAAAAAATAAAAAAAAGAAACCGCTCGAAAGCATGCAATGATTTTGCAATACATATTTTCCATGGCCATATCTATTTAAATATTTGAAACGCTGCTTTTATTTTGCGTGTCGGTCTAGTTTGAGTTTGCGATACCGTTTTCCCTTTGCGCTTCACGTTTCTTTGTGTCTCGCTTTGTGGCAATGTTTTGACGTGGGGGTAGAGTCAAGGGACGTGGCGTGTACATGACTCCCTGGAAGTGACTTCATTGGCTCGAGACGCAGCTCACCCTGATCCAGGTACTGCCGTGATGAGCAGAGGCTCGCGAGTGAATCATTTCATTTTATTCACTAACATTAAAGCAGGCATGTTTTCATTTTATTAACTATTAACAAATGTACAGTACAGAGCAAAAGTTTGGACACACCTTCATTCAAAGAGTTTTCTTTATTTTCATGACTATGAAAATTGTAGAGCCACAGTGAAGGCATCAAGGGCTATTTGAGCAAGAAGGAGAGTGATGGAGTGCTGCGCCAGATGACCTGGCCTCCACAGTCACCGGACCTGAAACCAATCCAGATGGTTTAGGGGTGAGCTGGACTGCAGACAGAAGGCAAAAGGGCCAACAAGTGCTAAGCATCTCTCGGGGAACTCCTTCAAGACTGTTGAAGACCATTTCAGGTGACTACCTCTTGAAGCTCATCAAGTGAATGCCAAGAGTGTGCAAAGCAGTAATCAAAGCTAAAGGTGGCTACTTTGAAGAACCTACAATATGACATATTTTCAGTTGTTTCACACTTGTTTGTTATGTATATAATTCCATATATAATTCCACATGTGTTAATTCATAGTTTTGATGCCTTCAGTGTGAATCTACAATTTTCATAGTCATGAAAATAAAGAAAACTCTTTGAATGAGGTGTGCCCAAACTTTTGGTCTGTACTGTATGTGTGTATTAGCAGTGTTTGCTGAAGATAAAGAAATTGTGTGCATGGACTGCTGTTTATTTCTCTCAATGTGCACACTTTTATAGCATAACATGTGTATTGTTTCTTTTTAACTGCAAGTGTATTAACAGTGTTTGTTTAAAATCTCTTAACCTGTGGGAGGACGCCAGCGCACAGAAGCGTTAGCCAAAAACCATTATCAGCTCAGATCCCACTCCTACATAAAATTTATCTAGTAGGCCTAATTGATATAGATATATATATATATATATATATATAGATATATATATATATATATATATATATAGATAGATATATATATATATATATATATATATATATATATATATATTTCTTTTTTGCAATAGCCTGTTAAGCTGTGAATGTGAAATCTGTTAGATTTTTTAGAAAGCATTCTATTGTTTTTTTTTTTTGTATTTTTAATTAGCGTATTTTCAAAGTTCTCTGTGTTTATTTAATGGTAAAGTTATTCGCTAATTAATCGTTTGGTTCATGTATGCAGTAGGCCTAGCTTGCGTTTAAAAACTAAGGTGCGGCTAGTCGCGGTTTTGTTTTAACGGTTAATGTTTTATAACGCTTATAAAAAAATAGCCAATATTTTTGTTATGTGTTTTTTGGTTTAGGATCAGTTTCTTTTTTTTCTTTTTTTATGCATTTAGCAGACACTTTTATCCAAAGTGACTTACAGTGCATTCAAGCTAACATTTTTTACCTAACGTGTGTTCCCTGTGAATCGACCCCACATCCTTGTGCTGCTAACACAATGCTCTACCACTTGAGCTACAGGAACAAGGATACTTCATATTATTTAAATGCAATGATGTTTAAAAACTGTTATTATGATGTTAACGTTTAACTTTGAAATTTTAAGGTACTGAAGTTAGAAATTCCTGTATCATGACCAGTAATTCACATATATTGTCAATAAGATAAAAGTGTTTTTTGTTCAAAGTAGCTATTATCTGCATTGATCTTTGATATGAACATTATTTTGTAAATTAATTAAATATTACCAGCTAAAAAGTAACTAGTATTTCGAGTAGTTTTTGAGAGGAGTACTTTGTACTTTTACTTAAGTACTGTTTTGACACCAGTACTTTTTACTTAAGTAAAACATTTCCAGTACTCTTTCAAACACTGGTAAAAAGGATGACAAGCCAGAGATAACACAAGCCAGAGACTGAATGCACTTAATAAAGATACAAAGAAGAGAGACAGACGTGCCAACAAAAAAAATAAGTAGACAAAGTGTTCACAATGCATGAAATATAGGAAGGACAGTTTAATATGCACATGCTAGAATGGATCTGTCTTCTGGAAAGATTAGAAGGTGTTTTTTTCCATATAAAGTTATTTCTATAAGCACGGCGCTGCTTTATGTTCAGCTGTAAACAGAGAAAATGCTCTATCGCTGCTGTTCTATAAGTGTGTATTTTTATTCAGTCCATACGCTAGTTTAGTTTTGTGCAGGTGCCACGTAACAATTTCCCAAATCTGTAGTCTGACCATTCAGTTTTTGCTTAAAATCTCAATGTTACACAATCTTATTTTAATCAATACAATTTCTCATGCAGTATGTGTGTAACATCTTTGTTTGAATAATAATTAAAAAGCAATGATGCCTCTAATTTCAAATGGCTACAAATATTTGAAGGCACTTTGGCTTGTATTAAATCAATTAAGCAAAAAATAAGTTTGCTTAACACCAGGAGCGGAGCTAGGGGGTGGCCATTTTATATTTATGGCATTTATCTGTGGACTTCCGGCCCTTTTCACATTTTTAACACTACCTGCATGCCTCATACATGAGTATGCAATGTTGAAGAGCAAGCATTTGGGAGTTTTGAATAGCTGAGTGAGCAATTAAACTATAATGAGCGCCTTTTATTAAAATACCTGAAGGTGGGGAATAATACAAAAAAAATAGTCATTATTCACCCAGTATTACTTGATCTAAATCACATATCTCTCGATTACAGTTAAGTAGAAATTAGTTGTACTCAATTGTGTTTTAGGCACTAAAACAGTCCAATACTTTATAGTCAATCACATTTTTATATTGAAATAATGAAGATTTCTGTGCCACCCCAGACTGGTTGCTGGCCCATCCCTGGACACCCCTATGAAAACATTCTGGCTCCGCCACTGCTTAATCCCCATGGGTCAGAAGGGGCGTCATTGCGATCACTTGCATTTTTCCATTCTTAAAGCAATATAAACTTAGAGGAGAATGTCATTTTTGGTCAAAATGAGAAAGTAAAAGATCATTCATTTGCATTGCATTACATAACATTAAGTCATTTTGCAGATGCTTTTATCCAAAGTGAGTTACAAATGAGGACAATAGAAGCAAACAAAACCAACAAAAGAGCAATGATATGCAAGTGCACTGACAGGTTTTGGTTAGCCTGATGCAATACATGTAGCAAGGTTTATATGTATGTATGTCTGTGTGTATATATGTGTGTTTGTGTGTGTACACAGGGCCGCATTAAGACTATAAGGGGCCCCTGGTCTTTACCTCTTGAGGCGCCCTTCCAGGGCTAGACAAATAGGACTGCCAGATTGCCAGAGGCTAGTGTGAATGACGCTCGGGACAGTAGACAGAACGGTCATCCACATGGAAATTTCAAGCAGCTCATTTTGCTGAGGACAGCTTCCTCAATCTCAATAAGTTTAATGCCGGATTCACACAAAGATTATTCTTGAAAGATGGAGCAGTTCCCTCTTTGTCTAGAGAAGGCATTGTTTATGGACCACAACATTTTCTGTGCAAAAAAACTAATGCGATTTTCATGCGCATCTCGCTAGTAAAGGCGTTCCGTGATTAGAAGTACATCTTCAGCACGTGGGTTCAGATAAGCATTGACAGGTTTTCAAAACAAATCCTGCCCACTTCTCAAAACTAGCCCAATCGCATTTCCAGGAGGGCAAAGCTGCTGCCGAATCACAACACAGGAACCGCTGGCACAATCAGAACTCGTTACGTATTTCTGAAGGAGGGACTTCATAGAACAAGGAAGTCATCAGCCCGTTTTTATGACAATGAAAACAGCGGTATACAGAGAGGTGAATTGTGTGAAAAATACTGAGTTTTTTTACACGCGAAACATGAACGTTATATTGCACACTGTAAACACAATCAAAGCTTCAAAAAAACACGAAAAACGTGACCTTTAACTTTATTTGTAATTTCATTATGTGTCTTTTTTATATTCCATTATTGTATAGCCGTTTCTTATATTTCATATTTGATCTAGATTTTTAGGCTCTACTGTTAGTGTTATCTGTGTGCACCGAGGGTCTGAGAGTAAAGAAATTTCAATTCTTTGTATGTATGTACTGTTCATGTGGAAGAACTGACAATAAAGCAGACTTGACTTATTAATTTTTACTTTTCTAATATTTACTTTATTTTTTTTTTTGAAAATAAATGCCTTTCTGTTCTGGTATGCAGGGCCGGATTAACCATAAGGGCAACTGGGTAATTGCCCAGGGGCCCAAGACCTCTAAAGGGCCCAGGGCAGCAAGGGCACGAGCAATATACTGTATCTAGTAATCTCCCGCTTTATATCAAACAAACTGTCAACACGGGCTTTTGCGCGCTGCACAGAAGAGACGTTGCGCTGCCTAATGTGCCTATGACTTTGAACGTGAGTTGAGAGCGGCTGAGAGTCAGTCTCATGCGGACTGACCAATGAAGAGAGGGCCTCAAGTTAAGACCCTCTCCTCATTGGTCAGTCCGCATGAGGTGGGTCAAATGTTATGCCGAGCGGGTTACGTCAGGCGTTGCTACAACAGAAAAAAAATCTGACATGGAGAAGCTAAGTGGGAGCGCGAAGCAGAAATTAAAAAAAGAAAGGACATCAGAAACGCAGAAAATTTAAAGTATATACCTAAAATAGGTAATTTATTCACTCCTGTTAATGTTGCTGACAGTCCTGTTAAGTCAGCTTCCGTCAACGACGAGGACAACTCAGCTAGCCAGGACTTTTCTACACCGCCAGCTTACGTTTACAGCCCAGAGAGCGAAGAGCATTTCAAATTCAAACATGCACTTCGTCATTATTTAGGACTTAAATTGTGTGTTTTGCCAGATTATGTAGCATTTATTTCTGTCTTGTCTTCTTCAGAGAAATTGACAGATTTCTAAAATGTTTATGTAGCACTAAAATGTTTAAATAAGCTTTTTCCTTGAGGTGCCAGCTTCATTAAAATGCTGTAAATTGTTGTGGAGGGATAACTGGCAGATTTCAAATTGTTTATGTTGGACTAATAACTTGATTGCCTTGTTGAATTCTGGGGAAACAGGGTCACCCTGTCAGGGTGATTTCTGCTTAAAATGAGCTGAGGACCAAAATGTTTCTTGATGTGTTGTCTGTGGTCTTCTGTTATAGCTCTATCAACTCAATATATTTCTATTGGGAATAAATGTTGTTAAATAAACAATGGTTTGAAAGTGGTTGCTTCTTTATTCATTTTTGTGAAAATGGAGGATATTTCCCTCCCTCTCAATGTAGTGGGTCAATTTTACCAGATTATACAAAGGCTGATGAGTTTTGTTTTCATAGCATCATATGTGAGTGAATGTCTTCGATAGGGTACATAGTAGTGCATTTGTAGTTCTATGAGCATTTAAATATTTGTAAATCAAAATACACCTGATGACAGTTAGAATTTGTATATTACAGTAATATATTCTGTATATGACCATATTATGGTGATCCCGGGGGCGTGGTGATGGGGCCCTTGAATATTGTTGCCCAGGGTACAACAAAGTGTTAATCTGGCCCTGCTGGTATGTGATGGGTAAAGGAGAAGCATGGGTTTCAGGTTGATTGTATAGTGGCACTGTGTCCCTAACAGTGCAGTTATCGCAGCCAGGTATTAGTGGGCGGAGTTTATGTAATTCTCTGCCAACTAAATTGGTCTATTTGTCATTATACACTCAGTTTCTTTTTAGAGCTGCTTTACAGCAGAATTTAATTCTGTTTGCAGAATTTAAATATTATTTTATTTATATATTGCTGCAATATTATTATTAATGAAATATATCATTAAAACAATCAGTATCCTAGGCTACTGTATAAAGCGCTTTAAAGATAAAGGTGACGTAGAGATTAAAGTAGAATTTATGTCCTACTAGCGATATTATTTTTAGAAACACAGTGATAATTTGTAGTTAAATATACAAGTGTTACATTTATAATTAATATTCCCTATGTCCATTTCACGCACGCGTTTGAAACGTCCATACAGTGTCTTCAGATGCATAAAACATCAAATATCACATACTATTCACAGTATGCAGTATGCCATTCCTAACACAGTTTTGTGCTAATTTCAGTGTACTTGGGTTATATTTAGCTGATTCTGTCAAATAAATTACCTCAAAGCTCAATCAAACACACCTAACAAGCAAATTAATCATGTGATATCAAGACATCTCCAGGTCATACAAATACGCTCAAAATATAATAATAATTTCTGAAAAGGACAACATTTCTATCAGGCCTGAGCTCCACTGAGAATGAAACTGACCTGTTTGTTCTTCAGCCGCTTCATGTTGCACTCTAAATGCTTCGTCAATCTGTATGTCTTCGCTCTCCTTTTTAACCAACATCCTCTTTATAATATAGTAGATTTCAGTCTGGTAGTTTCTGCCTGTTTGGACACTCTGTCAGAGGAGTAAGATGAGAATTATTAACAGAAAAAAAAAACACACAAAGCACTAAATCTCTTAAAGGGTTAGTTCGCCCAAAATTGAAAATTATGTCATTAATAACTCACCCTTATGCTGTTCCAAACATGTAAGACCTCTGTTTATCTTCTGAACACAGTTTAAGATATTTTAGATTTAGTCTGAGAGCTCTCAGTCCCTCCATTGAAGCTGTGTGTACGGTATACTGTCCATGTCCAGAAAGATAAGAAAAACATCATCAAAGTAGTCCATGTGACATCAGAGGGTCAGTTAGAATTTGTTGAAGCATCGAAAATACATTTTGGTCCAAAAATAGCAAAAACGACGACTTTATTCAGCTTAGTCTTCTCTTCCATGTCTGTTGTGAGAGAGAGTTCAAATCAAAGCAGTCTGGATATCCGGTTCGCGAACTAATCATTCAGTTCACCAAATCGAACTGAATCGTTTTAAACAGTTTGCATCTCTAATACGTATTAATCCACAAATGACTTAAGATGTTAACTTTTTTTTTAATGTGGCTGACACTCCCTCTGAGTTCAAACAAACCAATATCCCGGAGTAATCAATGCACTCAAACAGTACACTGACTGAACTGCCGTGATGAACACCGAGCCGAGCCAGATAACGAACAAAACATTGACTTGTTTACAAGTGAAGAACCGGTTACATCGGTGTTCGGATCACCAGTAGTTCTTTCGGACAGTTCGATTCAATATTAGTTAGTTCTTTTGTGCTCGACGTAATGGCGTCATTTGCGATGATTGCCCTTGATTCAAGCCTTTGGTTTACCCGCGCTCATAACACTAGCACAGATTCAGTTCAGAATCAATCACCAAAAGAATCAGTTCAGTTCAGACGCTCTGTGTGTCGGTCTGCTTCACGTGTTGAATCACACATGCACAGTATCAACAGCTCCTCGGTTCACGAATCGGACGCGTCTGACAGAAACAGTTCTTCACTCGTGAACAAGTCAGTGTTTTGCTCATTATCTGGCTTGGCTCGGTGTTCATCTTCAGTTCTCTCTTCACAGCAGTTCAGTCAGTGTACTGTTTGAGTACATGAATTACTCCGGGATATTGGTTTGTTTGAACTCAGAGGGATTGTCAGCCACATTAAAAAAAGTTAACAGCTTAAGTCATTTGTGGACTAATGCGTATTAGAGATGCGAACCGTTTAAAACGATTCAGTTCGATTTGGTGAACTGAATGATTTGTTTGTGAACCGGATATCCAGACTGCTTTGATTTGAACTTTCTCTCACACAGACATGGAAGAGAAGACAATGATGAATAAAGTCGTCGTTTTTGCTATTTTTGGACTAAAATATATTTTCGATGCTTCAAAATATTCTAACGGACCCTCTGATGTCACATGGACTACTTTGATGATGTTTTTCTTACCTTTCTGGACATGGACAGTAGACCGTACACACAGCATCAATGGAGGGACTGAGAGCTCTTGGACTAAATCTAAAATACTTTAAACTGTGTTCCAAAGATAAAAGGAGGTCTTACATGTTTGGAACAGCATAAGGTAGGTATGTGACAATCTGACCTATATACGCACGAGCGCTTTGTTCCCCCGCGGCTGTGTTCCCAGCAGGTAATCAGCGCCAGACGCGTCGGTGACTTAGGAAATCTTTCTTATCTTTGCTTTGTGAATACCTCTAAAGCCCATATACTAGTAACGTAAATGACGTCCTCACATTGATTCTCATGTTCAAATTTCCAAGTTGTCTGCCGTAAGAAGAAAGTTATAAGCGAAGCAACATTTCTCTCGTGTTTGCCATCAAAATCCGCTATGAAGGCGATCATTTTTTTTGTTTCAAACCCAATACTTTTGATAGAATATACATTTAACTTGAATTAGGTGAAGTTTGGGATGGATTGTAACATTCTCATGTGTTTTTTTACGATCCGCAAGTGACGTTGTTGTCAAAAGCAGAATCGGCCATTCAATCATATTGGCTTCCAAAACTTCTCTCAGTTTTCATCAATCCGTGCAGTATTTTTCAAAGAAATCATACAAAACGAAGGTTTGGAATCTCTAGATTACATTATTGGCATGATTTTGTCAAACATATAAATAAATACCATGGATGGTTATGTATTTGTTTAGGAACAACTGTGCTTCTAGCTGCCTGCTAGGTCAATGCCGTTTATGGCAAGCTGATTAGCCGAATTTTACAAACATTTCAGCCCATGTGTGCTGTATTATTCTTACAAACATTGTGAAAATAATTAAATTTTACCAACTCTGTGCAGAATAATACAGCACACATGGGCTGAAATGTTTGTAAGATTTTTTTTCAAAAGTAAATTAAATCAGCAAAAAAAAAAAAAAAAGTCTGTAGTACTTGTAGGCTTACATGAACAGACTAATATACATAAGGGTATATTACTTTTTGAAATCTAAATATCATATACTTAAAAATAAATAAATATAATATACTTTTGATATAATATGATATATTTTTAAAAGGCTGATTATTTTGATTTCATGTGGAAATATATGTGTGGATTGATTATTCATTAATTAGTGGTTAATTAGAAATAATAAATTTATTATATTTACCTTTTAAAAAGAGGTCATCTTAATCTTGTTGGGCAATTTATTATCTACACTGTGGTGTTTGAATTATGCAAATGGACCAAGAAATGAGGATGTTATGATATTTTGAAGTGTTTAATCAAGCGGAAGAGGTCACAGTTTTTCACTGTTTTATTGTTATAATTAGGTACAAAATGACCCCTAATTTCCGAATTTAAAAATTCCATAACTTTCTTAATAATTATCCGATTTTAATCATTTAAAAATCATTTTAAAGTTATTTTTATTATCTATCATATGGTTATGATTATATATTAATTTTCTAGTATTGATTTTTTTTTTGTCACATACCTACATAAGGGTGAGTTATTAATGACATAATTTTCATTTTCCTAGAACAACAGGAGTCAGTCAACAATAACGGTGTGAATGGAAAAATTAAAATAAAAACCGAATATGTCTTTGTCAAATTTATTTACATTATTTATATTGAAAGCTATGTTTTTATATATTTGCAATGTCCACGACACCCGTTGTGGTTTGTTAAAAGTTGCCCGTCATTACACGTTAATGTTTGTGTTCCTCACTGTGTTTTCAGCGAGCAGCAATGCGAGCGCTGAATCAGATCACTTTAGGAAACATATATGCTGAGAAATTAGAAGCGATTTATCTGTTCAACGTGTGCGGATGCGCTTTACTCACTAAGAAATAAATAAATAAACAAATAAGAATACGTGCATTAACGCAAGATAAATCACTGCAGTGTTATATTTAGCAAAAACTCAACATGTTTTGTAAAAGCTGCAAAAGACACGGGCGCAAATGGAATGCAAAAAAAAAACATGGTGACATTATTTTTTAAGGCAATGTAATGGGCAATATATTGCATCACCAAAATAAATTTGAGGTCATGTGCATATATTGCGCGAAGTCGATATATTCGCTGCGTCAGAATGCTCTAAAATGCAGTGTTACATTTAGCAATAAGCTTAACATTGTTTTTAAAACAAACATAAGGGATTGATCGACTTTAACATGCGTTTAAACGCTTAAAAACACAAACCTTTCTTCACACGCTGAAGCGAGGCGCAACCTTTATGACGTAACAGCAGCACAACAAATTAAAAGTCCTATTACACAGTGTTCACTGTTCCCTTCGCTGACATTAGGCTCGTTTGAGATGCACTGAATTTGCATGAATGTAGGCGAGAGCGCAGTCAAGACGGTGATACATGACCTCTCGGAGTGGAACAGCCTTATTCTCACTCAGTGCTGCTGATAAACATTAATCATTTCAGTTCTGCTGCTTTATATGGAAAGAGATATGATGAACAAGACACTCAAAGTGCTTGCTTTTTAATTCCATATGAAATGCATATTTATTATCCAATTCATTTTGTATTTAAGATTTATCTAGAAATATGACCCTTGTTGGGGGTAATGCCTTACAAGTAATGTGGGTTACATAATCGTTTATATATATGTGATGGGAGTTTTTTTTTTTTTTTTTTTTTTGAGATTCACATGCTGGTTCTTGATGATGATAGATAGATACTGACAGATAATAACAGACAGCATGCATAAAAAAGCATAAACTAAACAAAATAGAAAGAAAAAAAACAGAATAAATATAAGCACATGAATGAAAATACTAGCATTTGATGATGGGTACCAGCCTCAAATATGAAAAATCAACAGAGGGGCTTATGATGTGCAGACATGTAATACAATGCATTATAAAGATATTAGGCGTCAAAATACAGCTATTTAAAATACTGTAAATATGAAATAAGTCTGGTACAAAAATATAAGTATAGTATATAGATGGCATCGGACATGAAAGACGGTATCAATCTAGAAACCACAAATACTGCAAGCTCTCTATTGCTATTGGTCGGAATCATCACAGAATCATCAGCCAATTAAATTTTGATGTTCAGTGACAGCATGTCCTCTGGGTCTAGCTGCCAGGGTTGCCAGGTTTTCCGGTTAAAAATCACGTTCCAGGAGTAAAATACAGGTTTTGACGGGGTTACCCTGGTAAAATTCATATCCCAGGGGCAAAATATCACGTTATTGAGGTTGCTTCAACCAGCGGACATGAAAAACAACTGAGTAGGCAGATTTGGCAACACTGCGTAGCGTTTTGTTGGACATTTCTGATGTATGAAACTGAAAGTGAATATTAAACGAAAATAAGAAAATGACTGTAGCAGTCGCCGGCGCATACACGGGATCTAGATGCTGATCTACTAAATGCCTTTTTCAAGGCACTCTTTTGCAGACAAAAGAGAAATAAATGAGAGAGGATAAGTTACTCAAACTGAATTGCTAACAGGGTTTGTCAACTATGAAAAGATGTACACTGAGGAGCCAGAATGAAAGTTTTTTGAACGTGTTCTGTACGTCAGATTTAGACGTTCACAGAACCTCCTTACAAGGTTAAAAACTAGTTCAAAAGTGGTCAGTGGGAAATATTTTCAACATAAGTTAAGGTTCATTTAGACATAATTTATTAATTAAGAATCTCCTCTGTTCTCTTGAACACAGTTAGTAGATCCATCTTTGTTCTCTTGAACATGTTCAGTAGATTAAGAACTAGCAAAGACTAGTTACAGTCCGTGGAGCTCACCCTGAACTTCTGTGTGAACTACTGTGTGGATTACTGTTTGGTTTATAGCGTGATCTGCTGGGCGTTGATCTTAGTTTTCTCCCACTACCGTCTGTCAAGGGACTCTGTGGAGGCAGCTGTCGGACCGAGGTTCCTGATTAACTGGAAGTCGGTGTGGTGAGCGGTGGGCAATCTCCACGGATGTTTTAGTAACGCAGTGGGAGCCGTGAACACCGTATATTGTGTTGTATGGTTTTTATTGAGCTTCTGTTCTTGTAATTTACCTTATATAGGGCTTAAATAAATCAATAAATACATGAACTTGACATGTTTTGAGTTATCTTTGGTTTTTCCATCCTGGGTATATTTTGTTAGTCCCACACCCCTAGACAAGCTGGGGACCTAACATATGGGCACAAATATGTAAACCGTCTCGACTCTCCGCAGTAAGAGCAAAATGTGTAAGTGATGTGTTCCAGTAAAAACCTAAACAGACTAAGACTAAAGAAGACAGACATGAACCGCATGTATTCAACCCATTTTTGAGCCACAACAAGACATTTCTGTCAGATTGTCAGGGAGTTTCAATCTGAGAAAAGAACATGAAAAAAAAAATACAAAAAAAAACCTTTAAATACAGCTTTTCATTTTTTTAGTGTGTGTGCCATGGGTGTGTGCATGAGTGAGTGTGCAAAAGAGTAAGTAATAAGAGTGAGGGCTTTATTTCAGTCAAGCAATAATTCACACCAATACCACAGCTGTACAATTTTCACACCCTATAATAAATTGACCCTATACAATAGCCTACTCATCTGGATTAAAGCAGAAAACATTCAGTGTAAAAGTAAACACATGACATTATTTAATATTTGAATCACAGCTTATAAAGGGTTTTGACATCGATAACTCAAGTGCAATTTACCTTAAACTTGCGACTAGTTAACTTTCTAAAATAGCAATCGCTTCTCGGGTGACAAAAATTATATTCAGAATATAAATATTTTTATACCACTTTTTAATGTGTGATTGTGTACAGGTGTTCACGAGATACCAGCCTTTCAAGAACATATGCTTTCAATGACGAACACTTGATTGTTCTCATGGAGATGTGGTGTGCACGGAGGGGAGGGCTGTGTGTGTGTGTCTATGTGTGTGTGTGCGCGTGAGTGAGAGAGACGCGTGAGTGATAGACGCAGGGATAAGGAAATCCCAGACAGCAAGCAGTTTTGGCCCAGATCCGGCCCACATCTGTCCCGCATGGATTTCATGTGGGCCGGATCTGGGCTGAAACTGCTTGCTGTCTGGGATGCAGCTGAACGTTATGATCTATGAAAGACATTGACAAAGACGAAAACTAAGGACATTTAATCTATACTTTTATTTTAGTTACTTTTGCCAAACACACATTACAGTTTTAGTTAGTTATCGTTTTTTTTTTTTTTTTTTTTGTGTAATGTAGCGTTTTTTTATTTTATTTCAGTTAATGACAATGTTTTTTACCCATCTAGTCTTCGTTTTTTCATTCATTTTCATTAACGATTACAACCTTGGTTCTCCTTCATCTTGCGTAAAACACTGACACTGAACTGATCAGTGATGTCCCGACTGACTTCATCTCTGATTAAACTCTTGAAGTGATCTCTGTTAAATTTGTGGTATATTTATTCATTAATTTATTTGTTGAATAATTTTCTTGTGTAAAAGGTAACATGCTAATTTGCATAATTTAATTATGCAATCCTCCCCAAAACGGGTGACTGTATTGGAGCAAACAGCAACTTAAGTTATTCTACACAGTCCCTGGCACCCTCTGGCTTTACCTATAGGACACTTGCAAATGAACATCTAGCCAGCCAAGACCAGTCAACAAAACAAATCATCAGCTAACTCAGTGTTTCTCAAACTTTTTCTGCCATTCTTCACTTCAGAGGTAGGAAAGGGTTACAAGCCCAACCTGTCCACAATCACCCCAACAAAATGTTAAAGATCCCATGTTATAAACTTTAGTTAGTGTGTAAGGTTGTTGTTAGAGTATAAATAATCTGTAAAATTCTAAAGCTCAAAGTTCAATGCCAAGCGAGATATTTTATTTAACAGAATTCACCTACAGAAAACGACCCGTTTGGACTACAGCCCTCTAGTTCCTGCAGTAATGATGTCACTTAAACAGTTTTTTGACTAACCTCCACCCACATGAATTCACAAAAAGGGGGCGTGGTCTTGTTGCGCATCTGTCGGAGAAGAGTAAGAGCTGTGTTTGTGTTTGTCGCCATGTCGTCGAAATGCTGTTATTTTCATCTCTGAGTCCAATCATCTTTGTTTGGGCTTCCCAGTGACACTGTACTTGGAGATTAATGGTTACAATTTATGTTTAACTCTGTTCCCGAAAATTATAATCCACATGTAAAACTATGTGCAGCACATTTTGCTGAGGACATCTTCCTCAATCTCAATCAGTTTAATGCCGGATTCGCACAAAGATTATTCTTGAAAGATGGCGCAGTTCCCTCTCTGTCTGGACAAGGCGTTGTTTATGGACCACAACAGGTAAGTGTATTTTATTATTTAAGTTGGTGCGTTTAACAGTTTCTGTAACTTATTACACAAAGGGCAACACTGTTTAGCTTTGTTAACTAGATGTTAGGGCTGTGGAAAAAAACGAAAGCGATTTTCATGCCCATCTCGTCAGTAAAAACGCTTCTGTGATTATAAGTACATCTTCAGCACATGCTCCTGCCCAATTGCTTCTCAAAACTAGCCCAATCACATTTCCAGGAGGGCCGCGTGCTCTAAGCTGCTGCCGAATCACAACACAGGAACCGCTGGCCCAATCAGAACTCGTTACGTATTTCTGAAGGCGGGGCTTCATAGAACAAGGAAGTCATCAGCCCGTTTTTATGACAGTGAAAACAGCGGTATACAGATAAGTGAATTGTGTGAGAAATAGTGTTTTTTTACACGTGAAATATGAACTTTTAAAAAGAGTGCAATTATATTATCACTTTGCATGAAATAAGACTCAAAAGTAGTAAAAAATAAAAAATTGTGTTTGCATTTAGCTGCTGATAACATCAAATTCAGAAACTGAGAAAATACAAGTGTGGACTAACGTTAACTTTAGTTGTGCTTTGATTCATTTTGTCACTTTGCAAACTCCATGCAAAAATAAAATAAATAATAATAATAATCTCAAATTGAACCGGAGATGGTAAATTCCTAATAATGTTTTTCTTTTTTTTTCTTTTTTAGGTATTTTATTAAGATACATACCTAAAATACGTTGCACATAAGGCTCACATTTAAATGTGTCTTTGTATTGTTTTGAGTGTATGGTCAATAAATAAAGGAATTAAAAAGATGGGCACAAAACCTGTTAATCATGTCTCTATTCCCCACACTTTGAGAAACGCTGAGCTAACTTAACAGGTACAACCATTTGGTCAGGATTTTTCTTTTCTTTTTTTTCTTTTTTTTTTGGCTGGTGTCAAAAAACAATGAAAAATAGTTGTCTGGCTGCCTTTCAGTGTCCTTTTCATCTTTCCGTTGGCTTTCTCCAACCATTCATCCCAGCGACTGCACAAAATAGTGAACAAACTTGGTAGAGAAAGGCGGGTTGGGTAATACCAATATAATGTTATATTAATACCAATATAATGTTATATTAGCTGGGTCAGATTTTTGGGGGGGTCATGACCCCAACATCCGTGCAAATTACGTGCATGTTCTGAATGGAGGAGTGTCGCTGATGATCTTCACACACTGATCACAGAACAAATCAAACTCTTTCTTCAGTGTTTCTTCATCAGTTGTTTTGTATTGTATTGTATTGTAAGTTCTTTGATCTTTTCACAGAGAGTGTTTTCATGTTATGTTCTCAGAGTATCAGTCTTCTTCTTCAGGTCTCGCTGCTAAAGAATCTAATTTAATTTCCTCTTTTTTTCTCTCACAATGTTTTTCTGAAGATCTTTGATTTTGATTTCAAATGATGTTTTCCACTGAATCAGTATATCTTTATCTCTGTCTTTCTCAAAGTATTCTGACAATGATTGTTCCACTTCTTCACTTGTCTTCTTCAGTTCTCTGTGAAGATCCGTTTCTTTAATCTCATGAATTTCTTCATTTTCTATTTGGTTGTGTAGTTTGTTCTCAGTTTCCAGCATGGTTCTGTGAAGACTACAGGACCACTTCCTGTATTCTGTCTCCAGTTTCCTGTGAGCTGAAATCTCCAGAGCTTATCTTGAGCTGAACACAAATCGTTCCTTCAGTAAAGCCTCCCAGAGATCTTTAATACGATCTTTTAGACGTGTTAGCATCATTCCATGTGATTTTGAGGCATGAGATATAATAGTCTTCTTCAGTTCTTGAATGTTCTCACAGTAGCACGGGTTTTGTGGAGCCATAGGTGGGTTTCCCTCCCAGAGCTGAGAGAAATACTTAACATCTTTCTGAACATCAAATCTAATGACATCACTGAAACGTTCAACAACACAGACTTCCTCTTTAGCAGCGAGTTTAGTCATCTCATCCAGTGTCTCCTGCAGACGTCTCCTTCTCTCCATGTTTTTCTCTACAGCTGTGACGTCTGAGACGTTCTGATGCACAAACACACAGCTGGGATTTAGTCGGACCTTCTTCATCCTCAGGAAGGCCTGAACAACAATCTGAAGAATGCCCTGCATCTCACTTGGGTTTTCTCCAAAGATGTTGGTCAAGGTCAGATTTCCAAGACCAACAACAAATGTGACCAGTTCATTGTCATGCTGTCTTAATGATCTTCCAAACAGTTCTAGAGCTCGAAGACCCTCAGTATTCACAACTAGAATATAATCAAACCTCATCTGTGTTTTCATCTCACTGGAGACTCTGATCAGCTGCATGAAAGCTCCTCTGGTTGTTCTTCCAGCACTGACGGCAGACTGAAGTCCAAACATGGCATTCAGCATTGTGGATTTCCCAGAGCCTTGAAGCCCTAAAACTGACAGCACAAAGACTTTCTGGTCTCCCAGTTTCTGGATGAGTTGATCTAGAACAGCAGAGATCCAGATCACAGGAACATGAGCAGCATCTCCATCCATCAGCTCCAGTGGAGATCCGGAGATCATCATCTCTGCTGCGAGACTCGGGAGAGAAGAGAAGTCTTTCAGGTCTTTCTTGTTCTTCTTTACAAATGAACATGATTCATAGATCTGACTGATCTCCCTCATGATGTGCTCCACACCAAAGACTGCAGCTTGAAGATCCTTAGATATTCTCTTAAGATTTGTTTGTGCAACCCAGAGTTGTTTATATTTATCATGATTCTCTTTCAGTTCTAAGACTGTTGACCATGTTTCATCATACTTGTAACATAGAGCAGAAAGAGCAACTGATGTATATTCATCCAGGAGGATTCTGAGCCATTGAAGGAAAAACGTTTTATGGTCAGTATTTGAGTTCATTTCTTTAATAAAGAGCTTCATAAACTCACTAATGTCAGATTTATGCTGTTGCTCTCGTATCATCATCTCTGTTTGTTTTCTACGGACGTCCATTTCTGTCTCATCTCCTCGAGGTTGATGTAGTTCTCTGTTCTTCTGACTCCACTGATGCCACAGTTTCCCCTGATGAGGCAGAAATAATTCTTTGATTTCTGTCAGATCTTTTTTCTCCAGTAAACTCATCATCTGCTGTGCTGCTTCTCTTCCTCTCCTGCAGTCATCATCTTCATCCTCATCTACTCTGATGTCTGAGAGTTTGGACAGATCTTCAAGTCTGAAAGTGGAAGATGTTTCTGAAAGACAATCATTTATAGCTCTTCTGAGTTCTTCAGATACTTCCGACTGATTTCTGTCTTTCAGACCGATCATGTATTTTCCTTTCTTTATCTCAGTTACAGAAGATTGATCCTCAGTAAAGAGACAAATGAGTGGCTTTCTATCCTTGTACAGGTTTTGTATCGTTGCTGCACTTCTATCACTCCTGTCATGTCGTGGCAGAAGAACAACATTGACTGAGCTCATGTCTGTGAGGATCTCCAGCTGTTTCTCATGATCTCCTGCATCACCGTGTAGATTACAGAACGCTACACACTCAGTGAATTTATCTGTGTCTCTTCCAGATGGACAGAACCAGGAGATCTCCACCACTCCATCCATCAGGACTCTGGATCTGCTGCTGCCGGGACAGTTCCTGTGGAAGAACGTGTTGTGAATCTCATTGATCAGACGGTTCATCAGCTGAGACTTTGATGAAGACACAGAGCCAAACCTGAAGAAAAACACCATTGGAGTCTCTGCCTTGTAGATAGGCTTGTTGGTGTTGCTGATCTTCCAGCTCTTGTGGATTTGTCTGAATGTCCAGAGAGGAAACTCAATCTGTCATGTGTCTGGATCAGGAACAAGCAGAGGAAGAGCGAACTGACACTGGGACAGTTTAGTGACAATCAGCTGCTTCAGGAGAACATCAGCATGATGAAACACAGCCATCTGGACATCCATCGGGTGAATGAGATCAGACTGACTGGTTTCTTCATAAGACAAGAAAAGTTCATTGCAAATATCACCCTCATCTTCAGGTGATTGATATTGTCTTTGCTGTATGAGATTGTGTCTCTTGGATTCCCTAACATGAATGTTTCTCACTCCGTAGTTCTTCATCAGTAGTTTCTGTAGGAACGTCTGAATCAGCTCTTCTTCAGCACAAGACTCATGAGACTTTAATGAATGTTCAGTTATCTGAAGAACATCTGCAGCTCTCAGTTTATTGTGCTGCCTATCTTCAAGATGAAGTCTGTGAAATAGATTCTGTATTTTTTCTGCTGGTTCAATGTCCTTGTTTTCTCCCTGTGTAAAAACAATAATAAAAAAAAAAAAACATAAGTACAATTATTTTTATAGTCTTGTCATGTCATCTGCCCTTACTTACATATTAAAATGATTTAATCATGAATATATTATAATAAATATCTGAATTTATTAATGCAATAATTAAATATGAATATAATCATAAATATAATAAAGAGGAAATGCTTTGGCAAATCTATGTGTATAATAATAATCAAGGCCTCTTCTTTTGAGCTCAATCATAATATATTGTTCAGTTCATTTCTGCATTACTGTCTCCACAAATATATATTTTATTTATCAAACTTATTACTGACATGAGGTGACATTATGCTGAATTAAAGAAAAGTGTAGTGAATGTTTTCTAGAATCTAAAATACATGAAAATTCTTATTCAGATAACAATATTTCAGATGAATAACGAATAATTGGCAAACTGAACTAGAGATGTTGAAGTTGAGATGTCTAAACATTAATATGTTCTCTTCATGTTTCTCACCTGTAGTAAACGATCAGTTTCAGAACAGATCTTCTTCTTATTCTCCTCTTCCTCTCTTTCATACTCTTCTCTCCATTCCACTCGTCTTCTCTTCAGTTCTTCTTCATGCTGTTCTTCAAGAGTCTTCTGTTCATCTTCTCTTATCTTCCTTTCTTCTTTCAGTCTCTTCTCTGAATCCTCTACTTGTTCTCGTCTCTCTCTTTCTATTCTCTCTTTCTCTCTGATTATTCTCTCCATTTCAATCTTCAGTCTCTGAATTTCTTCATCACAAATCTGTTTATCTCGCTCTACTCTTTTCTCAACTTCTTTTGCTCTTTGTCTCTCTTCTTCTTTCTGTTTCTCCCATTCCTCTCGTTCTCTCTTCATCTCCTCTTTCATCACTCTCTCTTTCTCCTTTATTTGTGTTTTATATCGTTCTTCTCTCTCTATAAATTCTTCTTCTCTCCTCTTTACCTCTTTGTCATGATTCCGTTGTTCTTCCTCCATCTTCAACTTCATCATCTGTTTCTCTTCTTTATGATTGTTCATCAGTTCTTCTTTTTCTCTTCTAACTTGCTCCACTTTCTCCATCATTATGTTCTTCTGTTTGTCTTGTATTTCTCTCTCAATCTCTCTGAACATCTTACATGAGTAGTAACTCCCTCCATTCTCTTTCAGCATGTCGTCTATCTTCTGCAGTAGATCAGTCACCTGTGTTCGGTCTCCAGTCTCTTTGTTATTGAATACATGGTATCTGTTTCCACATGCTTCAATCAGATGATTCAAATCAGATCCAGGTTTTTCCAGAAACTGATCAATGGTTTTGTTGTCCAGATCATCTCCTCTGGTGAAGAGCACCATGGTGAACATTAAAGAGTTTTCTCCAAACGTCTCCTGGATGATCTCCACAGCTGTTGCTTCTTCTTTAGTGAATCGTTGTCCTAAATTGAGCACGATGATGAACACATGTGGTCCAGGCAGGATCATGGAGATGCTGTTGCTGATTTCTCTCTGTCTTTCTTCATTACTGAGTTCTGTATCAAACAGTCCCGGAGTGTCGATCACAGTAATGTGTCTGCCCTTGATTTCAGCTGTTTCTTTCTGACACTCTTTAGTAATCGATACTTGGGATGCTTCTGCTGTAAATGCTTTTCTTCCTAAGATGGTGTTTCCAGATGCACTTTTTCCGACTCCAGTTTTTCCCAGCAGCACAATCCTCAGATCATTTTCTCTCTCTGCTGAACCTGTAACAGACGAAATGCATTAGTTTTACAGCCTAAAGTTATTTTTCCAGACAAAATTTGATTCTGTAACATAAAAGAAGTGTTCCTGTAGCTCAACTGATAGAGCATTGCAATAGCAAGCAAGCAAGCGCAAGGTTTGGGATTTGATTCCCCCGGGAACACATGATAGGTAAAAATTGATAGCCTGAACACACTGTAAGTCGCTTTGGATAAAAGCGTCTGCTAAATGCATAAATTTAATTTAATTTAATTTTAATTTAAAAGAGGACTGTTATCTGCTACTCTATAATTCACACAGTTCATAGACACATCAGTGTGTTTTTCTACATTTTCATCAGTTGCTCTGTCAAATTCATATCTGCACAGTTTAAAATTTAAATTTTAGTGCAAATATTTCAGAGGAAATATGCAGCAGTATGAATGAGATTCACTATGAGCTGCATGTTTAATATGGATCATTTCAGAGATTTACATCTTTGAAAATGAATTATTTTGTAGTATTTCATGAATTTATTTTAACAACACAAATGATTCAGATTGTAAAATTGCAGTAAAATGTTTAGCTTCATTGCTCCAGTAGTAGTTAATTGACAGGCCAAAATTATCAGATTGACTTTTGTAATAGTCATCATTTCCTGAACACTAAACACTGAGCTTTGACTTTGGAATTTTTAAATGGATATTTGAATTTTCAGACTTTAGAATGTTGAATTTTGCAGTTATTTTGTCTAAAATACAAATGTATAAAGCTCTAATCAAACTCTACCGCAATTAAAAATAAAATAAAATAAAATAAAATAAAATAAAATTAAATTAAATTAAATTAAATTAAATTAAATTAAATTAAATTAAATTAAATTAAATTAAATTAAATTAAAACATGCTCTGTAGTTCAAGGCCCAAACTGATGTACTGCTCATTACCTTGTGACGGTAAATGTGTTTCTAGTGACTGAATTTTCTTTTTCATCTCTTCAAATTTCAGCAGTTTTTCCATCTGTGCCTCCATCAATGTCTCTGTGGAGAAAGAGACACCCCTATTTTCCTAAACCATCTGCTCCAGTTTCTCCATCAACACAGACACTTGTGTGTTCAGGCCGATGAAAAAATCCTCCAAATCTCTCAATGACAGACTGTGTTTCTTCATTTAATTCTTCTGTCTGATGCTCTGAATCCTGCTTTATGAGGATCATGATGTGTTTGTTGATTCTTGAGCTGAAGATCCTCTGGATCTCCTCTATTTCTGCTTTGTCTTCATTATTAAGTGGAGCATCAGGAATGATGAGGATGAACACATGAACTCCAGGATGACAGAGAGACACACAGCGGTGAGTCTGACGCATCACTTCCTCCTCTGAGAGACGGATCAGAGCTGGAAGATCTATTACATGAAGCTCCACGTCTGATCTTCTGTCTGTCTGATGCAGGATCAGATCTGATATGAAGGATTTCAATGTCCTGTCACTCCCGCAGACAACCAGATTCAGCTTTTTACACTCTGTAACTGAGAACCTAAAATGTACCTACACAAACGTCATGTATCATCACACAATATCATCCATTGTGAAATACTGTGAACCTTCAGCGCAATCCAGACACAGTCCATCATTCATCTTCACAATGTCCTCAAACATCTGCAGAAGATCATCAGGAGAGCTGCTCCTCTGAAGAATGAAGTGTCTATTTCCACATTTCTGAATGATGTTCTGTAGGATGTCACTGGTTTCTGTGGGCTCTTGTGTTGTGAGCACCATGGTGTGTTGATAAACCCACTCAGAGAAAGATCCCAGCACCTTCTCCACACGCTCCTGATCTTCTGCTGAACACGGCTCATGTTTGAGGAGCAGAACGATCCCATGAGGTCCTGGATCAGACAGAAACACTCACTCTCTCACTGTCTGTGTGATCTGATGATCTGAGATGTTCGTCTGGAGAAGCTGAGGACTGGTGATGACCATCACATCTCTGTCCTTCAGTCTTCCTCTGACTCTCTCAACAACATCTGGAGGAGCTTCACTGTCAAACGCAGCTCATCCTAAGATGAAGTTCCCCACCAGACTGTTTTCTGACATGTTCGAACCCAGAACAACAATCCTCACTGCAAACAGTCAAATCAGACATTCAGTGTCCACAATCCTCACATCATACAGTAACACATGTGATATGGAACAAGTTATGATGCCAGGATCTTGATCTTAATCCAGCATCACAGATCAAAATAACCAGAATCCAGCAGCAGAAGATACATTTAATAATTTGTGTTTTGATGGAGATAAATTGTCCATAATTTCACTTACTCAGAGGAGGATCATCTTTGCTCTGTTTTCTCCTACGAGGAGGATTGTGGATGAAAACCACTGTATGAAACAAAAGACCTTCATTACCTAACAGAAAACATCTTTGAACAAATTATTAAAACTGCAAAACTGGTCTAAGGGACAGTCTGGGATGCTTAGAAGTGACATCAGAATAAATATGTTTAAAATTTGTTGAGATGAAAATAATTTTGATCATTTTAATTACATATGCAAATGTGTTTGTTTATGTTTGTGTTTAATTCCACGCCAGCTTCTCTGGCTATTTTCATGGTGAGAAAAACTTAAAAGTTATATTAGGTTTTAAAAATTGATTTTTGCTAAAAACTCACTTCAAAAGAGTTAACTGATTTAAAAAAAGTTCACTGCTTCTGAATGTAAATAAAGTGCTTCAAGAAATTAAATTTTTATTGACAGAATTGAATGAAGATGTTCTTTTAGAATAATTTTGATTTTTACCTGTGGTTTCAGAGGTTGACATGTTGATATTCTGGTCTCTTTCTTTAGTCTTCAGACTCTTGATGTAAGTCTGTTCATCATCCTGTAAGAGATGTTAGTGATTTTCAAACAGTATCACAGTCTCTGTTCATTCGTCCATCACTGTTCTGTAGCTTTTCTGCCTGCTGTTTGTCGTTCAGTTTTCTGTGTAACTAAAGTAGCTTGAATCATGAAATTGTTGCTGTGAATCACTGAACAAACACACTCTGATAACACTCATGTGATAGAAATGAGACACATTCTGGATTACTTAAAACAGATTGAACTCAATTATCCAAATGACTGAAAGAATGCCATTACATTTAAATGTATTAAATTATTGTACTTTTGCATTGACACTATTTTCCCGTTTAATTCTGTAAAGCAGCTTCGACACTATATAAATGAAGTTGAATCGATCTGAAATGTTGAATCACATGATATGGAACTTTTATCTCTACATTCAGAGTTTATGTAGCAGTTCTGCATGATTCTGCTCCAGCATCAAGTCAAGTGAACATAAACCAAAAACACTTCAAAGAGACAATGTTCCTGCTTCTAAACACTGAACACATTTTGTTTTACACAGATTTACTTTAGTTCTGTGACAGAAGATGAAAGTGAAACTGCTGCTCATGCAGTTATTACATTCATAAATGAACTAGTCATTATTTAATGTTGCACCTCACAATTTAGTTTCATATCACAAACTTTAAGAGAGTATATGATACCTGTATTTTGAGGGTTCATCATGTAGACGTTTCTTTCCATGTTGCTACAATGGAACCAGGAAGAAGTTTGTAGGATTTCACTTTACAACGAAATCTAACCTGTTCCTGTCTTCCGGGTCTGATAACAAGTGCAGGTCAAAGTACAAGCTTGAGACTAAATGACAAAAACAACAGCTAACCATAAATATACTCAATGACAAAAACAGCTGGATGAAAATCAATCTATTCGAAACATCCCACATGGAAAAAAACCTATATAAACATATATGTTTCAATATAGGTTTTGATATAGGTTTTTAATATATGTGACATATATAAAATTGGCTGTTTTCCTATATTATATGTACATATATGCACACATATATGTAAACATTTATACACATATGTACATATATGCACACATATATTTACACATATATATGTGCATACATTTACCTATAATTATCACAATACCATGAATGCAAGTATGGTGGTGAAATGTATATGTGTATGTAGTGAAATGCTTTTGTGCAAACTCTGCAACATGACAGTATCACAAGTACTGAATATGTTTGCAACAAATATACAGTATTAAAAATATACACAGTACACATAAGGGCTCAATACAGGTAGAAAAAGAAACAATAGTGCAATGTTATACTGTACATACAGAGAGCACAAAAGGAAAAAAAAATAATAAACAACAATCACTATATACTGTAGATATACCTTTGCAATGCAGTACGGTATGAATTAGTGCAAACAGAATGTCAGGGTGAAGAATAATAGTGAGTCAGAGTCCAGTCAGCGTAACTGATAGAGTGCAGTGCATATGATGAGGCTGCTGATGTGTGTGTGTGTGTGTGTGTGTGTGTGTGGTGTTACTGGTACAAGTTCAGTTCAGTCTGATTGCCTGTGTAAGGAACTTGTCTTGCAGTCTGCTGGTACTGCCTGATGGTAACAGTGGTATTTGTTCGTTATCTGGCTCGGCTCGATGTTCATCTTCAGTTCTCTCTTCACAGCAGTTCAGTCAGTGTACTGTTTGAGTAAATGAATTACTCCGAGATATTGGTTTGTTTAAACTCAGAGGGAGTGTCAGCCACATTAAAAAAAGCTTAAGCTTAAGTCATTTGTGGATGAATGGTTACTCGAGACGCAAACCATTTCAAACAATTCAGTTTGATTTGGTGAACTGGTTCAAGAAGATCCGGTTTCATCGAGTGATTCGTTCATGAACCGGATATCATACACTGCAGTGAACGCTCTCACAACAGACATGGAAGAGAAGACATGCTGAATAAAATCATAGTTTTTGCTATTTTTGGACCAAAATGTATTTTCGATGCTTCAACAAATTCTAACTGACCATCTGATGTCACACGGATTACTTTGATGATGTTTTTCAAAGATAAATGGAGGTCTTATGGGTTTGGAACAACATGAGGGTGAGTTATTAATGACATTATTTTGATTTTTGGGTGTACTAACCCTTTAAAGGGTTAGTTCACCCAGATAGCAAATTTATGTAATTAATAACTTACCCTTATGTTGTTTCAATCTTCAATCGAAGGGAGATACATGATATTTGTTGTGGTTACTGAGGTTTTATTACACGTGACATGGTTGAGCGACATGTTACTATGGTAAAAACATGGTAAATGCATGACTTTTACATGACCTCTTTCCACCACAGGCGAATTTTAAACTAATATCACAATGAAAACTAACTTTATAATGCTGGCGGAGTCCGACTGAATGATCTGAACGTCAAACAGGTTAAAGAGGACAAAACAGCATCCAGTATCGATTTGGAAAAAAAACGATCTACTACTTTATGAGACGGGTGAAAACCCTACCTGTACATGTCTCGAAGTCATCTAAAATCTATATCTTTTTAGCAAAACATTTCGAACATCTGGGAGAGTTTAATAATAATAATTCCTTACATTTATATAGCGCTTTTTCTAGACACTCAAAGCGCTTACATAGTCAGGGGGTATCGCCTCATCCCCCACCAATGTGCAGCATCCACCTGGATGATGCGACGGCAGCCATAGTGCACCAGAACACCCACCACACACCAGCTTACTGGTGGAGAGGAGACAGAGTGATGAAGCCAATCAGCAGGTATGGGGATTGTTAGGAGGCCATGATGGTCAGGGGCCTATGGGTGAATTTAGCCAGGATGCCGAGGTCACACCTCTACTCTTTTTGAAAGACATCCTGAGATTTTTACTGACAACAGAGTGTCAGGACCTCGGTTTAACGTCTCATCCGAAGGACGGTGCTTGTTGACAGTATAGTGTCCCCATCACTACACTGGGGCACTAGGACCCATACAGACCTCAGGGTGAGCACCCCCTGCTGGCCTCACTAGCACCTCTTCCAGCAGCAACCTAGTTTTCTCAGGAGGTCTCCCATCCAGGTACTGACCAGGATCAGCCCTGCTTTGCTGCAGTGTGAAACCGGTCTTGGGCTCCAGGGTGATATGGCTGCTGGGATAAAAACACAAACAGTTCAAAACGCAAATCGCAAACATGTTAAAATAAACCCACAATGCATTTAGGCGAAAATTTATGTATCATATCTCCTATTGCCAATAGACCCCCTAAAAGTTAGTAAACATTGCAACGTCTCCGGATGGGCGGGGCTTAGCTGGAGGCAAAAAGAGGCGTGGATGCAATGTTGACAAGCGTAAACTAGCACGTTTTAGGAGGGATTTATTAAACATGGATGCAGAAGAAGGTTCGGAACTGTCCAAATATGTACAGTCACTGTACAAGTTGAAATACAATCTTGAAAATAAACACATTACATTATACGCCATTAATTGCAATGCCGTATGGTTTTAATTTATCATAGCTGTCCATATGCCAGAGTGCATTTGGGAAAAACCAGCGATAACCTTGCATTTGTTCACTGGTTGTCATTTCATGATGGACAAAAGCGAATATCCTACATCACACAAATTGGACAAATTTTTATTCTAAAAAGAACTAGCCGCTTGCAAATTCTCTTTACGGTTTGTATGCTAATTATTATTCTGTCATAATTAACTTAAGTTGATAGTATTTATTTGTTACTGAAAGAAAGTCTAAAATATAGCTTGACTAAGTGATCCAACTCAACAATGTACAATGTAAATGTATTTTTTTTTTTTTTTTTTTACAGTTTTTGCAAATACATTTTGCAGTCTTTTAACTTTTTTTTTATTACAGAAACCATGTATTAAAATTACAACAATAAACTTTTTATTGAAATATGTAACATAAATTAACAATGAAAATCTGTATCAACAGAATACACTAAATATCTGTTTTTAACAGATTTTAAATGACAATTTTAAAAACAAGTAACCGTTAAAATAAAGTTTTATTTTTAATAATCTGCTGGCTGGATGCGTGGGATTTCCCACTTTCTGGTCAATGTATCCCTTCCTCTGCTTAATTATTTTTATCCCCTCCTCAAAGCGATCAGTACTGCTACACTAGTGGCGAGACAGATCACAAAACCTATCACGGATCCGTGGTATGATTACAGTTTTTGCCCATTGCTTGAACACTATAGACCCATGCTTAGACTAAAGTAGCACAACTTGAAGCTTTTGTTACCATACCTCAAAAACATGTACCCTTACCTTAAACAAAAGCGCTGCTTTGCACTCTAGTTGCAATTCTGCAACACACTTACTCCTTTATGCAACACACTTGGTCCTGCATACTATACTCTATTTCATACATAAGACACTTCGTTCAAAAATGAAAACTCAGGGTGCCGTTTGGAAAACACATGTATCGAAAATACAAAACACATTGGGTAATTTTGACCACTCAAATACACAACTGAAGACACTTACTTGCAAAACTGAACACCAATCAGCCAGCTACAAAAATCCCTCAGTTTACCCATTTCAAGAACTTTGCAGGCATGGATGGAGGGAGAGCAAGAGGAGGAGGAGGAGGATGAGGAGGAGGAGGAGGAAGATGAGGAGGATGAAGAGGAAGATGAGGAGGAGGAAGATGAGGAGGAAGATGAAGAGGAGGAGGATGAAGAGGCCATGCACAGACCCCTATTTCTGATGATATAAGAGCAACTTTGGTGGACCATGTCATCAACCATGGCATGACTGTGAGGGAAGATGGGCAGAGAGTCCACCCACATGCTGCATGTCTCTTCTGCAGGCAATAGAACAGACCTGTGACAACATTCAGGTGACAGCAATCCATGGATGGTTTCGACATGCAAGGTGATATTTTCCCCGGTGCCTAGCGGGAGAAGACATTGCTTGCGATGTCGTTGAGGCCAACAGACGGCGGGATCCATGAGCCCACAAATGCACAATTGCCATCATTTTCTGTGTTTACAGTATAGTGTTTTATGTATGTATGTATGTATATATATATATATATATATATATATATATATATATATATATATATATATATATATATATATATATATTTTTTTTTTTTTTTTTTTGCTTTATCTGAATTCATGTTACTGCAATGTACAGTGCTACAATGTTCAATATTGACCAGGCCTATTTGCTTTTTTGGTTGTTTGAAAATATGCCTCCTGAAAATATGCCTTCTGAATAAACAGTGATAATCAAAGACAGTGTTTTATATAAAGTAGACTAGTGTGCTCCCCCTGATCATTCAAGCGATTAGATTAACGGATGTGTATTATTATATCGAGCTACCATGTTTGTGCAGCTGCATTGTGGCACAAACACTCATATAAACAGTAGCTATGAAGATCGCGTGCACAGAGGAACACAGAAACTAGTTGTCAGCGCTGTCCTGTGATTTATCACTAAAGTAGCTTAGAATCACAAAACTTATTATAGCATGTTTGTGTGCAGCGCACATGAAGCACAAACGCGTGCACAGAGAGCAGGTCGATGATTTAAAAAAAATATATATATATATATATATATATATATATATATATATATATATATACATGTATATATATATATATATATATATATATATATATTAGAGCACGACCGATATATCGGCCGGCCGATATTATCGGCCGATTTGAGCTTACTGCATTCAAATCGGCATCGTCGTTTATAACGGTCGATGAAACATGAGAAACATGAGATATTCTAAATATATCTGCATTGTTTCCCACATAATGACCGCGTAACTGTGGCAGGGGAGAACGTGTAATCAGTCAATGATTAGAAGTTATGAAGTTATGTACAAATAACGATTTACAAAAACTGCATTCTTCCATCTTAGAAACATTGCCAAGCTACGAAACATGTTATATGTTTCTGATGCAGAAAAGCTAGTTCATGCATTCATGACCTCTAGACTGGACTATTGTTATGCACTTCTAGGTGGTTGTCCTGCTTCGTCAATAAACAAGCTACAGGTAGTCCAAAATGCAGCAGCTAGAGTCCTTACCAGGTCAAGAAAATATGATCATATTACCCCAATTTTACAGTCTCTGCACTGGCTACATATTAAGTTCCTTATCAGTTACAAATTATCATTACTTACCTATAAGGCCCTAAATGGTTTAGCTCCTGCGTACCTAACTAGCCTTCTACCACTTTACAACCAATCACGCACCCTAAGGTCAAAAAACGCTGGACTTTTGGTCGTTCCTAGAATAGCAAAGTCCACTAAAGGAGGTAGAGCTTTCTCACATTTGGCTCCCAAACTCTGGAATAGCCTTCCTGATAATGTTCGGGGTTCAGACACACTCTCTCTGTTTAAATCTAGATTAAAAACACATCTCTTTCGCCAAGCATTCAAATAATGTATCTTTTTAATTGTGAGTGTAGTTGCATCTGATCAAAGGTACATTTTTATTCATTAGCTTGGGTTAAACTAATTTTACTTTGTTGGATCAGCAGCTATGCTAATGATGTCTGTATTTTGTTTCTATGTTTCGCCACGGGATTCACATCCTGTGGTAACTAGGATTTACACAAGCTCCAGTCTGGATCCAGAAAACCTGAGAAGAGATGATGCTGACCCCTCAGAGGACCCCAGATGATGCTAACCCTGAATCAACAAACAGAACTAACAATTATTAATATTGATAGTTCATCGTCTAGCTGACTACGTCTTGTATTATTATTATTATTATTTCTTCTAAAATCCTGTCAAATGTGCACAAACTACTAGCTACTACTAAATATTGTAGAAACATAATTTTCTGTAAAGTTGCTTTGTAACGATTTGTTTTGTAAAAAGTGCTATACAAATAAACTTGAATTGAATTGAATTGAATGTACAGAGTGCATTAACTTGTTTGAAGGTGGTTCTTCTCAAAATTGACAGTGGTGTGTTCATGACACTAACGTTAACCATTCAACTTCGAATTGATTCCGTAATCTTCCGGTAACAGTAGGCTAACTTTACGTTCGTCAGCGCATGACGATGTTTTGATTCAGACTGCACAAAGAGAAGAGGAGAAGATATACAGGTCCGTTGTGAATGTGTCTGTGAGAGCTAATATAGTGTAGCTACAATAACTACAGTAGGTGTGTCAGAAATGATTAAACCAGAGGGGACATGTAAATAAATGTGAGCTGAACACACGCTTTTTTCTTTCTTTTTTTTACAGATTGTTTCAAAGCAGCTTTACAGACATAACAGGAAAATGTTGTAATAATATGGTTAAATAGAAGTAGGTAATAGGTCATACATATATATATATATATATTTCTCATTTTTGCACTATGTAGGAGATCCCTGTTTATTATAATTCTAATTCTAATGATGACATGAGTTATGATACATGGTGACATTATTAATACACATGCTTATTCTTTCTCTGTCTCTCTTTCTGCCCTACAGATGGCTGAAAAAGGTGAATGCCGTAGAAGCAAAGTGTGAGACTACTTCTGCAAATACTTTATCTTTTGTATTATAATTTATTTATAGTACACACACAGACTGTTAAAACCAGCATCAACTGGAAGAACGTAAAAGTGTTAAATGTTTAAAATCAGATTTTGAGTATTAAAAAATATATACTTTTGATGTGCAATTGTTTAGTCACTGAGACTGTAATCTAAGGCTTTTTTTTAAACATAAATCCCTTCTGGAAAATGGTTTATACAGCCCACTTACAGAACAGGCAGATATTTTGCTATTGAATGTTGTGTAAGTGCAGTTTATAGGAAATGGGTATAATATCCAGTTTATTTTCAAAATCGGCTCTTTTCGAGTTAATATCGGCATCGGCCACCAAAAATCCATATCGGTCGGGCTCTAATATATATCTTTATTTAAATTTAGAAATTGCGCACACTCAAAGTGTCATTTTATGATGATTTCTATTAATCGCACAGCCCTAGAATGAACTGACAATGAACCGAAAATAACTCGGGCTGGCACCGCTCAGCAAAACGGCAAAACAAGTTCCAGCCAGAGTTAGGCAGCGAGTAGACAGTTAGAAGAGCAAGCAGTCAGGAGGGAACATGTTGACAGCCATTTATGTTGACCTTGTTGACAGCCATTTATGCATGTTTGAATTTGTTGTTCTGTAGCATATGCAGCAAAAATATTAATCAGTGAGCTCGTGTAGTGGAAGCATAGTTACGGTTTAATATAAATTTTTTGTTATTTAATTATATATATATATTTTATGTTATGACTTAGACATTTTTACATATATTTACAAAATTATTATTTCTTTTAATAGTAATTTGTGGCCCACCTGCAATACCACCGCGGCCCACAGTTTAAAAACCACTGGTAAAGAAGTGTGAAGTCTGAACACTGATTTTTACCACTGCTCCAAAATGTATTCAAGCAACTTTTCGACCCTCAGGTCACATGATTTCTTGGGTGTGCCTAATTGAGGTGATCACCTGTGTCCATTTACAGTTGAATTCACCTTACACTGATATTGTGCCTGATGAAGACCTGAGGGTCAAAACGTTGCTTGAATAAATTCTTCTGGAGCACTAATTTTCAGTGTGCAGACTTCACACTCATATATTTGTCTATATCATTCAGTTGTCTTGCACCTGCGTCCTATCCGGATGTTTGGGATGTGTACACCATTTTTGTATTATGATTCTCTGCAACTATGGTCCCTCAGTGGGAGCCTTTAAGCCTCCCCGGGGACCTGCTACACACCATTGCTCAGGCGAGAGCCCAATCCATCTGTCTCGTAAAGTTTCCATCTGTCTCGTAAAGTAGTCGATCACCCCGTGTTTATGAATAATATTTTTTATTTATTTATTTTTTAATCGATACTGGACGCTGTTTGTCCTATTCAACCTGATTGACATTCAGATCACTCAATCGGACTCTGGCAGCATTATTAAGTTAGCTTTCATTGTGATATTCATTTGAAATTTGCCTGTCATGGAAAGAGATCATGTATAAGATCACGCATTTACAATGTTTTTACCATAGTAACATGTCGTTCAACTATGTCAAGTGTAATAAAACCTAAGTAACCTCAACACATATCATGTATCTCCTGTCCTAACTGTAGTTTTACTTTGGTATTTGTATAAACAACTGTATTTATTGTAGTAGCTGTGTTTATTGAGTACTATTTAGTTAAGTAACAGTAAACACATAATTTGCCATGCTTTTAATACCTTTTTGTAATGTAATTGTAATTCAGAGGGGGTTTTTTTCTTTTCTGTTTTGAAGTTTCTTCATATCACATACATCTCCTACAACAACAAAATTCAGTGTCCACAGTGTCCAGCAGCTCTTTATGAAGTTCTCGCTCTCTTAGTGAACAGTAATTCATAATCATAATTCGTAATTCAGTCACACATATTTTTCTTACTTCATTTCTCGTGTTCATCATGGCATATTTTCAAAGCTCAGAATCAGATTTTGATCAGTTCTGTCAAAAAGCTGCTAGTATTAACAGGGAACACTAAGCTCAATGCTGAAATTGAAGTTATCAGGGAAGCTGAAGTCCTTCACAGGTTCAACACTTCACAGGTAATGCTGAAGACATTTAGTTATAACTGATTCACTTTAATTAATTTATCCTTACTTTGTGTTAATAACCTTTCTTATAGTCCTTCCTTTCAAATATTTTGTTCACAGATAATTTCTAACACACTGTCTAAACATACATGTATTAAAACAACCAACAACAAAATTTTCCTTTTTCTTTATTTCAGTTGAAAAGGAAGACCAAAGGAAGGGAATGCATGTTAGGAGAAAATTCGTTGGCAAGAATGCAATTTAAGTCGCTGTGGATAAAATGTAAATGTAAAATGGAAGGTCTTTCAAACTCTTGTCAAACCCCTTTTGTTTGTGAAGAGGGATGAGTTTGATTAACTTGTGTGTTAACGGAGAAGACCAAAAGCTCGAAAGAACTTTAGTAAATGTTTTTTTACTTTTTTACATACCCCATGACCCCATTAGTACAAGCCCTGTGCAAAGTAGTAGTAATTCATACAACTTTAGCAAATTCAGATGATGTTGTACAAGCGTACTCTACATCGTGCTGTCATTGACCATTGCCTCAACTCTCATGCAGACTGTGCCCATTGTAAGTAGTCAGAGTGTTTATATCCTAATGTTTATATTAAGTCCACTGTATTCTTTATTAGCGCTGTCTTAACCTATTCTGACACTACATGGTATCTGTCCACACCTCACAGCCTTTATTACAATGTTGATTTTAATTGAACACATCTGTCTAAAAGCAAGTCTGGAAATGCTGGTTTAACTTGTCATGTGACACATCAGATCTTCAGTTAATTTGGCCAAATTAGATCATTTAATGCTGTTCACACCAAGAATAGTAACTACAATATCTATTTTAGCATCCACACCAGCAGGCGATAAGGTTATGTTTATTATTATACACACTGTAGTGATATTGTTGTCTGCCACTTTAAATGATCAAGCTTTTTAAAGTCAGGTGCATTCTGATTGGCTGTTTTTACTGTTCATCAGCAGGAAAATATATTCCAATGATGTTGTTCATCTGTGTCATTAAATGTTAAATAGTTGTGGTATGGACTCATCCTTGGTGTGAAGAAGTCTTTAAACTGCTTACAGAAATCCTGCTACCATGCTGCATGTATAAAATAATTCAGAACAATATAGCTTGAAGATACAGCTTTCTTTCCTTTCATTGCATTAAACTTAAACACAAGATTCTGCCTTTCTCTGCCTGTTTTTCTTTATCTCATTTACTCTATCCACTCACTTACATATTGTCTTTTGCTCTGTTGTAAGGTAAAAACCGAGCAGATGGTTGCATGATGGCCTTTTTCAGTTTTGTCAACTGAACATCTACTAGTGAAGCTCAGCAAGTTCTTGTCATGATCAGCCCTCTCCAAGTAAGGTTTGTAGAAAATTGTAATCAATATTAATTTAATTCTCTAACCTGAATCTTTTGGTGAATTTACTTAATTACATGTCTTAGTTCATATGTTTAACCAGCAATAGTAATTAAACCTGGTTAATAGACATATTTTTGTTTTACAGCTGAAGAGCAAAAACACAAAGAACATCAGTCCTGTTAGGGATGAGGAATGAACATGGCTCTGCTGAAGCTTTAACATTAGTTTTTGTGCATGTAACTTCTAACACATTAAAAACTGTCTTACAGCATTGCAGAGAACATTTTATTTCATAAGGCATAAGCATCTCTCAGTTTGGCAAGATTTGCACTGAATATTGAATGAATCAGCTCTAACTCACAGAGAGACAAGCTTTTGAGCAGATTTGGGCTTGATTTCACTTCATTTGAACAGAAGCACTATTTCAGCATTACTGGACTCAGAAACCTGTAAACTGACAATCTTGAGCATTGAAGCTCTAACATTAGTTTTTGTGCAAATAACTTCTAACACATTAAAAACAGTCTTACAGCATTGCAGAAAACATTTTATTTCATAAGGCATAAGCATCTTTCAGTTTGGCAAGATTTGCACTGAATATTGAATGAATCAGCTCTAACTCACAGAGAGACAAGCTTTTGAGCAGATTTGGGCTAGATTTCACTTCATTTGAACAGAAGCACTATTTCAACATCACTGGACTCAGAAACCGGTAAACTGACAATCTTGAGCATTTGAAGTCCTAACATAAGTTTTTGTGCATATAACTTCTAACACATTAAAAACTGTCTTACAGCATTGCAGAAAACATTGTTGTTCATAAGGCATAAGCATCTTTCAGTTTGGCAAGATTTGCACTGAATATTGAATGAAACAGCTTTCTCTAATAGAGAAAAAAGCTTTTGAGCAGATTTGGGCTTGATTTCACTTCATTTGAACAGAGGCACTATTTCAACATTACTGGACTCAGAAAGCTGTAAACTGACAATCTTGATCATTGAAGTCCTAACATAAGTTTTTGTGCATATAACTTCTAACACATTAAAAACTGTCTTACAGCATTGCAGAAAACATTGTTGTTCATAAGGCATAAGCATCTTTCAGTTTGGCAAGATTTGCACTGAATATTGAATGAAACAGCTTTCTCTAATAGAGAGAAAAGCTTTTGAGCAGATTTGGGCTTGATTTCACTTCATTTGAACAGAGGCACAATTTCAACATTACTGGACTCAGAAAGCTGTAAACTGACAATCTTGATAATTGAAGTCCTAACATAAGTTTTTGTGCATATAACTTCTAACACATTAAAAACTGTCTTACAGCACTGCAGAAAACATTGTATTTCATAAGGCATAAGCATCTTTCAGTTTGGCAAGATTTGCACTGAATACTGAATGAAACAGCTTTCTCTATTAGAGAGACAAGCTTTTGAGCAGATTTGGGCTAGATTTCACTTCATTTGAACAGAGGCACTATTTCAACATTACTGGACTCAGAAAGCTGTAAACTGACAATCTTGATCATTGAAGTCCTAACATAAGTTTTTGTGCATATAACTTCTAACACATTAAAAACTGTCTTACAGCATTGCAGCAAACATTGTATTTCATATGGCATAAGCATCTTTCAGTTTGGCAAGATTTGCACTGAATACTGAATGAAACAGCTTTCTCTATTAGAGAGACAAGCTTTTGAGCAGATTTGGGCTAGATTTCACTTCATTTGAACAGAGGCACTATTTCAACATTACTGGACTCAGAAAGCTGTACACTGACAATCTTGATCATTGAAGTCCTAACATAAGTTTTTGTGCATATAACTTCTAACACATTAAAAACTGTCTTACAGCATTGCAGCAAACATTGTATTTCATATGGCATAAGCATCTTTCAGTTTGGCAAGATTTGCACTGAATACTGAATGAAACAGCTTTCTCTAATAGAGAGAAAAGCTTTTGAGCAGATTTGGGCTTGATTTCACTTCAATTGAACAGAGGCACTATTTCAACATTACTGGACTCAGAAAGCTGTAAACTGACAATCTTGATCATTGAAGTCCTAACATAAGTTTTTGTGCATATAACTTCTAACACATTAAAAACTGTCTTACAGCATTGCAGCAAACATTGTATTTCATATGGCATAAGCATCTTTCAGTTTGGCAAGATTTGCACTGAATACTGAATGAAACAGCTTTCTCTATTAGAGAGACAAGCTTTTGAGCAGATTTGGGCTAGATTTCACTTCATTTGAACAGAGGCACTATTTCAACATTACTGGACTCAGAAAGCTGTAAACTGACAATCTTGATCATTGAAGTCCTAACATTAGTTTTTGTGCATATAACTTCTAACACATTAAAAACTGTCTTACAGCATTGCAGAAAACATTGTATTTCATAAGGCATAAGCATGTTTCAGTTTGGCAAGATTTGCACTGAATACTGAATGAAACAGCTTTCTCTAATAGAGAGAAAAGCTTTTGAGCAGATTTGGGCTTGATTTCACTTCATTTGAACAGAGGCACTATTTCAACATTACTGGACTCAGAAAGCTGTAAACTGACAATCTTGATCATTGAAGTCCTAACATAAGTTTTTGTGCATATAACTTCTAACACATTAAAAACTGTCTTACAGCATTGCAGAAAACATTGTATTTCATAAGGCACAAGCATCTTTCAGTTTGGCAAGATTTGCACTGAATACTGAATGAAACAGCTTTCTCTATTAGAGAGACAAGCTTTTGAGCAGATTTGGGCTTGATTTCACTTCATTTGAACAGAGGCACTATTTCAACATTACTGGACTCAGAAAGCTGTAAACTGACAATCTTGATCATTGAAGTCCTAACATAAGTTTTTGTGCATATAACTTCTAACACATTAAAAACTGTCTTACAGCATTGCAGAAAACATTGTATTTCATAAGGCATAAGCATCTATCAGTTTGGCAAGATTTGCACTGAATACTGAATGAAACAGCTTTCTCTAATAGAGAGAAAAGCTTTTGAGCAGATTTGGGCTTGATTTAACTTCATTTGAACAGAGGCACTATTTCAACATTACTGGACTCAGAAAGCTGTAAACTGACAATCTTGATCATTGAAGTCCTAATATAAGTTTTTATGCATATAACTTCTAACACATTAAAAACTGTCTTACAGCATTGCAGAAAACATTGTTGTTCATAAGGCATAAGCATCTTTCAGTTTGGCAGGATTTGCACTGAATATTGAATGAAACAGCTTTCTCTAATAGAGAGAAAAGCTTTTGAGCAGATTTGGGCTTGATTTCACTTCATTTGAACAGAGGCACTATTTCAACATTACTGGACTCAGAAAGCTGTAAACTGACAATCTTGATCATTGAAGTCCTAACATAAGTTTTTGTGCATATAACTTCTAACACATTAAAAACTGTCTTACAGCATTGCAGCAAACATTGTATTTCATATGGCATAAGCATCTTTCAGTTTGGCAAGATTTGCACTGAATACTGAATGAAACAGCTTTCTCTATTAGAGAGACAAGCTTTTGAGCAGATTTGGGCTAGATTTCACTTCATTTGAACAGAGGCACTATTTCAACATTACTGGACTCAGAAAGCTGTAAACTGACAATCTTGATCATTGAAGTCCTAACATAAGTTTTTGTGCATATAACTTCTAACACATTAAAAACTGTCTTACAGCATTGCAGAAAACATTGTATTTCATAAGGCATAAGCATGTTTCAGTTTGGCAAGATTTGCACTGAATACTGAATGAAACAGCTTTCTCTAATAGAGAGAAAAGCTTTTGAGCAGATTTGGGCTTGATTTCACTTCATTTGAACAGAGGCACTATTTCAACATTACTGGACTCAGAAAGCTGTAAACTGACAATCTTGATCATTGAAGTCCTAACATAAGTTTTTGTGCATATAACTTCTAACACATTAAAACTGTCTTACAGCATTGCAGAAAACATTGTATTTCATAAGGCATAAGCATCTTTCAGTTTGGCAAGATTTGCACTGAATACTGAATGAAACATCTTTCTCTATTAGAGAGACAAGCTTTTGAGCAGATTTGGGCTAGATTTCACTTCATTTGAACAGAGGCACTATTTCAACATTACTGGACTCAGAAAGCTGTAAACTGACAATCTTGATCATTGAAGTCCTAACATAAGCTTTTGTGCATATAACTTCTAACACATTAAAAACTGTCTTACAGCATTGCAGAAACATTGTATTTCATAAGGCATAAGCATGTTTCAGTTTGGCAAGATTTGCACTGAAGTGAATATTTCACTTCATTTGAACAGAGGCACTATTTCAACATTACTGGACTCAGAAAGCTGTAAACTGACAATCTTGATCATTGAAGTCCTAACATAAGTTTTTGTGCATATAACTTCTAACACATTAAAAACTGTCTTACAGCATTGCAGCAAACATTGTATTTCATATGGCATAAGCATCTTTCAGTTTGGCAAGATTTGCACTGAATACTGAATGAAACAGCTTTCTCTATTAGAGAGACAAGCTTTTGAGCAGATTTGGGCTAGATTTCACTTCATTTGAACAGAGGCACTATTTCAACATTACTGGACTCAGAAAGCTGTAAACTGACAATCTTGATCATTGAAGTCCTAACATAAGTTTTTGTGCATATAACTTCTAACACATTAAAAACTGTCTTACAGCATTGCAGAAAACATTGTTATTTCATAAGGCATAAGCATGTTTCAGTTTGGCAAGATTTGCACTGAATACTGAATGAAACAGCTTTCTCTAATAGAGAGAAAAGCTTTTGAGCAGATTTTGGGCTTGATTTCACTTCATTTGAACAGAGGCACTATTTCAACATTACTGGACTCAGAAAGCTGTAAACTGACAATCTTGATCATTGAAGTCCTAACATAAGTTTTTGTGCATATAACTTCTAACACATAAAACTGTCTTACAGCATTGCAGAAAACATTGTATTTCATAAGGCATAAGCATCTTTCAGTTTGGCAAGATTTGCACTGAATACTGAATGAAACAGCTTTCTCTAATAGAGAGACAAGCTTTTGA